>NC_061065.1:6018707-6168905 GCF_021917145.1 Hypomesus transpacificus | reverse complement strand
AACATTTTCAAACATCTCCCGACTTGATCCAGCTTGACGCTACCCAAAATGTAAAATGGTAGCAATTTGATCTTTTCACATCAGCTATGCAGTATGTGTCATCTCTTTTTAGATGCCAAATGCTGTCAGAGAAAACACATAAAAAATCAATTATTACAAAGATGAATTGCAATTATTTCACAACAATTCCTGTCCAATCTAGCGTCATACCTTCTGTTGATAAAACATTCAAACAATGGTATGTGTACAAAACACTCCCATTGACTTTTGTGTATGTTAGGAGGTCTTGTCCTTCTAACTTGAAATCCGATTACCTTCTTAAGCATATTGATTAACCATTTTAGATTGTAAATAGTCATATATTTTGATGGGAAATTGCGCCGCTATTACAGTCTTGTACAGATCTTTCCATTTGTAAAGGTTCAGTCAAGGTGAAAAAGCCCTGTCATGTCAACTCTACTTTATAATTTTTTATCTGCCTTCAGTAATATGCAGACTTACATGTAAAACAGACCAAACCCTGACTTTTTTATAGAGCTCTTATAATTTGGCAATGATCACATCCATAAAAAAGTGAATAATGTGAGCTGTAATTTTCCTCTCGATTTGACATTTTACATTGCATGGCTTGTTAAAGCCAGTGGCTTGTGGAGGAGTAAATGTACTGTACTCTGCCATGTGTCATCCATCTCCACAAGGCTTTGTAGGTTTGTATGCCAGCTGTCCACAAATCTTCCCATATCACACTCCCTCATTTGTCATTTTGCCCCACTGAGGAGTAGCGGAATGACATCACACACCCTGCTCTCTCCCAAACAGAGCCCTTGCCGAGCGAGGTGTTATCATTCACAACCCGATTTTCCGGCAGCCATGTCCTTGCATGGTGAGCCAGGGGCCTGGGTTGGTGCTTCAGCATCAGAGGGCATTTCATGGAGGCAGACTGTGTGACCTGGAGGTGGGCGGTTGGGCATTTTGATAAAGCCCTGAGAGGATGAGAATCCTGCCTTTAAGCCTCTGTAGTGGATATGGGTCTGTGGAATGCCCTCCCTCCCTTCCTCCCTTCCTCCCTCCCTCCAGCACATTTCTCCTGCAAGTCACTTGAGTGATCAAAGGCGTGGCTGGGCGGCCGATCCACCAGTGTCTCCTGGCAGGAGGCTGGGTGATGGAACGCCGAGCCAACAGGTGGGCACCAGACAGAGGCAGGATAAAAAGGGCTTTGTATGGAAAACAAGATGGAGGCACACAAAAAGGCTCCAGGGAAGATAGAGACGTAGAAGAGAAGACATTCTACTTGGCAGAGGGACATGCAGTCAAGGGAGAGAAGACGGACAGAGAGGCAGGGGATGAACGTAAAGTAGTTTCAGCGATTGAGGCCCTTCATAGAAGAGGCTACTTGGTTGAAGAGCATACTACTCTGAATAAAGGGGAGCCACAAAGGAGGAGTCGGGATATTAGAGAAGGAACAGGCCTCATTCTTTCCTAGATGGCAACAATGTGAGAACGGACCCAAAAAAGAGCGCCATACAGGTGCCTCCACTTGAGAAATTCCTGTGGGGGCTAAATTAGAGCCTCGAGGAGTATGATAACAAGCTCTCCAGTTTCAGGAGACTTTGTATCTGTGGAGTATCAGGAGGAGGTACAATAGCTCACGGGCTGAAAGCACTGGTGAATAGCAGGTCAGAGAGCTTGATAGGAATAATTGTTTACGATGCAAAGGTGAATTTATTAGCTTTAATTGGTCATAAGGAAGATATCATAGTTTGCCTTTTATGTGGCTGTTGTAGACTGAGTTCTATTAGAGATGGGGAAATCACACTTCTCCTTCTTTGACTCTCGTCCCTGATGTGACATGTTGAATTAAACAGAGACTTAAACATTCAAATTTTCTCCATTTTAAAATTGTTGCTATAGATTAGAGCGGTGGGCAGGCGGGGAAAGAGAGACGAAATTTTTTTTTTAGGTTTTAGGTTGCCTGCGTGAATCTTTTATTTCGAGCAAGGTTTTTAAGAATTGATGAATTCAAATCCCCCAGAGAGACCACTGTTCCCCATAGAAGGAGAAGGAGTAGAGCTCACTTATTACAACAACGTTGGATATAAATCAGTCTGAGTAAGAGGAAGAAGCAGGACAAGTGAGCTTGGTGGGGTCACTAAACATATGGCTCCATTACTCAGACAGACTTGAGGAGCAGTTGTTCTCCTATTTTATCATTACTAAAGGTTCTTCCACTTTTATCCTTTTGGATCTTGACATTAGCAGACCAGGGCACATTTCTGCCCTATTTATATAGCCACGTCAGCTAAAATCACACAGTGGTAAATTCAGAAGGGGAAACCAATGCCAGAACCAACCCGAACCACCCACTCAGATTTTTTGTAGAAAATTACACAATTATTGAAATGGCTGCTGCGTACATTAGTCAGGACAGTCGCTGAAGATTCAATGTTTAATAAACTGAAATTATCTCACAGAGCGCTGCATGGCCTTCCACCTTCCACTTTTCCTCTCCTCCTCCTCTCCTCTCCTCCTCCTGGTATCAGGGAGGAGTACAGCTCCTCTCCTCCTCCTGGTATCAGGGAGGAGTACAGCTCCTCTCCTCCTCCTGGTATCAGGGAGGAGTACAGCTCCTCTCCTCCTGGTATCAGGGAGGAGTACAGCTCCTCTCCTCCTGGTATCAGGGAGGAGTACAGCTCCTCTCCTCCTGGTATCAGGGAGGAGCACAGCTCCCCTCCTCCTGGTATCAGGGAGGAGTACAGCTCCTCTCCTCCTCCTGGTATCAGGGAGGAGTACAGCTCCTCTCCTCCTCCTGGTATCAGGGAGGAGTACAGCTCCTCTCCTCCTCCTGGTATCAGGGAGGAGTACAGCTCCTCTCCTCCTCCTGGTATCAGGGAGGAGTACAGCTCCTCTCCTCCTGGTATCAGGGAGGAGTACAGCTCCTCTCCTCCTCCTGGTATCAGGGAGGAGTACAGCTCCTCTCCTCCTGGTATCAGGGAGGAGTACAGCTCCTCTCCTCCTCCTGGTATCAGGGAGGAGCACAGCTCCCCTCCTCCTGGTATCAGGGAGGAGTACAGCTCCTCTCCTCCTGGTATCAGGGAGGAGTACAGCTCCTCTCCTCCTCCTGGTATCAGGGAGGAGTACAGCTCCTCTCCTCCTCCTGGTATCAGGGAGGAGTACAGCTCCTCTCCTCTTGGTATCAGGGAGGAGTACAGCTCCTCTCCTCCTGGTATCAGGGAGGAGTACAGCTCCTCTCCTCCTCCTGGTATCAGGGAGGAGTACAGCTCCTCTCCTCCTGGTATCAGGGAGGAGTACAGCTCCTCTCCTCTTGGTATCAGGGAGGAGTACAGCTCCTCTCCTCTTGGTATCAGGGAGGAGTATAGCTCCTCTCCTCCTCCTGGTATCAGGGAGGAGTACAGCTCCTCTCCTCCTGGTATCAGGGAGGAGTACAGCTCCTCTCCTCCTCCTGGTATCAGGGAGGAGTACAGCTCCTCTCCTCCTCCTGGTATCAGGGAGGAGTACAGCTCCTCTCCTCCTGGTATCAGGGAGGAGTACAGCTCCTCTCCTCTTGGTATCAGGGAGAAGTACAGCTCCTCTCCTCCTGGTATCAGGGAGGAGTACAGCTCCTCTCCTCCTCCTGGTATCAGGGAGGAGTACAGCTCCTCTCCTCCTGGTATCAGGGAGGAGTACAGCTCCTCTCCTCTTGGTATCAGGGAGGAGTATAGCTCCTCTCCTCCTCCTGGTATCAGGGAGGAGTACAGCTCCTCTCCTCCTGGTATCAGGGAGGAGTACAGCTCCTCTCCTCCTCCTGGTATCAGGGAGGAGTACAGCTCCTCTCCTCCTCCTAGTATCAGGGAGGAGTACAGCTCCTCTCCTCCTCCTGGTATCAGGGAGGAGTACAGCTCCTCTCCTCCTCCTGGTATCAGGGAGGAGTACAGCTCCTCTCCTCCTGGTATCAGGGAGGAGTACAGCTCCTCTCCTCCTCCTGGTATCAGGGAGGAGTACAGCTCCTCTCCTCCTCCTGGTATCAGGGAGGAGTACAGCTCCTCTCCTCCTGGTATCAGGGAGGAGTACAGCTCCAGAAGAGGTTTGCTGCAGCAGGCTCTCTGAGCTCAGCCATGTAAATGAAGCGCTGACTCCAGCTGCTGAGAGGAAGGGGGAAAAGGCACCCTTCCATGTGATTAATGGCTTATATCTGAGGGATCGATAAATGTAAATCAAATGTGTAAAGCTCTCAAGGCGTCAGACTGTAACCCACTCGTGTGTGCATGCGGTGGACCTCGACCCGGACAGACTGCCAGCCCTAATACATCCTTCTCCACTTGGAGCTGCAATGAGCTTAAAGGGGAGGTTGAAAAGCAGGTGGGTCAGAGAGGAACTCGACTGTCTTTCAGTAAAACACTGAGGTTGTTGCACAACTAAGAAAGTCGATTCAATTGACCTGATGTTTTAATGCATCAAAACAAATACCAAGCAGCCACAATTATGCATGTTCAGTGTTGGTTTTCAGGGATAATTAAAGCCGTTTTTAAACGAATGTTTTGTCCAATGTTTTTCTCATAAAATGTTTTAAAGTTGAATAAATTGCTCATTTGTGCCAGTTGGAAGCTGATGTTTCAATGGTTAGATGTTGTTGTGGCAGATTTAGGGGACCATGAATGCACAGAGTAATAAATATATTTGTTGATGCCAACTGTGGACATGCAATTGTTCTGAACAGGAAAAGCATCATTATGCATGATGTTGTATGCCAGTTTATAGCGATGCAATCCAGGAACTGAACAGTTTCCGGCATGTTTTCTACAGGCAACAGCTGGGTCGGAGGGCAACAGAGAGGGGCACAGGGTTGCCTGAGCAGGGGGGTGGTGATGGATGTATGGGGAGGTTTCTGTGACATTGCCCCTACTGGGGAGCCTAAGATGGGGGTGTCTGCTGTGGCAGGGAGGGAGGCTGGCATGCTGTGTTCAAGTCCTCATCCTCTCATGGGGATCCAGACAGACACTGGGTCATGATGAATGTGTGCCATGATTGAGACTCAGAGTCAAACTGTATCTTCCCCTGGGTCCTGTGCTGCTCTCTGCTCTCTTCTGCACACACACACACACACACACAGACAGACACACAGACAGACACACACACACCACAGACAGACACACACACAGAGACACACAGACACACACACACACACACACACACACAGACAGACAGACACACACACACACACACACCACACACACACACACACACACACACACACACACACACACACACAGACGTATATCCACCTCCTTTCGCCGCAGACTGAGGGTGTGAGTACGAGCCACTGTCCAAATGTTTGGACAGACGACGGAAATACCAAGAGGAACTCCCATCTTTTCTTCAGCAAGCTCAACCGCCATACATCTCTAGAACTGACTGACAGCAACGTTACTGATGAACGCCAAGCTGATTTTCAACATGGCAACTGCGTTTCTGTAGGAATGCACATAAATATTCATGGCCTTATGTAAGCGCTTTCTGTGCTGTATTTGGCTGTTTGTTCTCTTTAGAACATAGAAATAAACAACACACACTACTTCAGCACACGCATTCAGCACGCATGCCATACTTAAAACATGCACTTAAAGAACTCTCATCCTGCCCTTGATTTGCCGCCTAAAGCCTCTTTAGTTCTAATGACTGTCTGAAAAATATCAAATTGATACTTCAAAATCTCCCCTAAACGTGCTGTGCATGAGTGGAGGAAATCTGTGCCGCTGTTTCTGGGAGATAAATGTTGATTTACATGATTTTTACCCATCTACAGAAGGAGACAGAAATCAAGGGCATAATGCCCTGAGAAGGATTCACAGGGGGTATTTTGGGCCTCCCCTGTGTTCTTGATGTTCACCTTGCCAACAGTTGTGTGTGGGTGGACTTGGGTTAGGTTTTGGGGTTTGAGTTATGGGTGAGGGGTTACAGTCAAATCCCTGTCCTGTTTGCACCGTTAGGCTGTGACTTCAGGAGTCTGCATGTCATCTCCTTAGCAACAATAAAGAGCAAATGTAATGCATGCAGAACGAAACAGAGAGAGACTGAGAAAACGAAACCACGGAACACAAAATCAATATTCTGCTTGGCAGAGAACTTTACAGGCATTGTTGTTTGCTCGTGGCTGGTCGGTCACGAGGTCAGCTCTCTGAGCATCCATCACAAGCTGTCGTGTCCAACCGAGAGCCAAGAGCCGAGCCGTGGCCGAGCCCAGCTCCAGCAGAGAGGGTCAGGCTGTGGAGACAGGGAGGGAGGCAGGGAGGCAGGGTGGCAGAGAGGCAGAAAATGAGCTCGCCGGAGAGATGGGTTGCCCATGTTAAATAATCACTCTTTTTCTGCTCGCTTGGGCGAGTGGGGGGGAAGCTGTTTGAACGCTGCGTTCAAAGGCATCATTTCCATTCCGGTTGAAAAAGCATGGGTGATTTCTTCATCCTGCCTCTTCAACGCGCCTCTGTGAGGTTTAATTGCTTGGTACTGAACATTCACCTTTTTGTGGCACACTGATACAATTACAGCACTCTACGCAAATGAACAAGGGCGCAGGCTTCCTACATCAGTGTGATTACCTCCGTCTGTATTTGACATCATTGCTTTAGGCACACGTACCAAATATTTGAATGGAAACAGTTCTAATTTCACCACAGAAGAAGATAAAGGAATTCAACATGTTAAACGATGTTCAGGACAGATTCATTTGCGGTATTGGTCATGTATTAATGTAACATTATCTGCACTGCACAGCAACAGTCATAAAGACAACTCTACCAAGGCACTTTGAGTAATCAGCCCTTATAATGTCTACTTAGCCTGACGGCTTGTTGGCAGATGCTAGCACTTAAGACATCAATGTCATGCCAGGGTCTGTCTCCGTTTCAGGCACACAGGAGTATTTTCTTCTGAACAGTTTTATATTGTTCTGCAATGTCAGAACTGAGTGGGCTGAGAGTTAATCATTTAGAGATTGTGTGTAGATAGCTCTGAGGCTAATTTCTTCCATTGCCGTTTGGTGATTAATGCTTTGCTTGGGAGGCCAATGGAGATAAGGCCAGACTGCACTTCTCAGCTCAGTCAGGCTCCCAGTACAGATAATGCAGAGCAGATTATCAAGGGCAAGGAGGAAAGTGTGGACGGCTGGGGACTCTCCATGCATATGGCCATAACGAGATATTATCACCCATCAGCAGCACAATCAATTACCTCATCCCCTCAGGACTGTTCGTTATTGGAACAGGAGACTGGAGGCCAGGCCGTGTCATAGAAAATCTTTAGGAACTCTCATACACTGTTGAGCTGATCTCCTAAAGGTCTGTGGGTGATTTGGTTCCGATGCTCAGTCACAATGGATAAAACATCCAAATTTGCAACAAGTATACTTATGTGGTGAAAGAAGACAAACCAATCTATTTATAAAAGTTCTTATTATTTCCACATGGACTTATTATGCTTTGTTGCTGTGTAAAAAAAGCCAGCCCCTGTAGACAGCAATGCAGATAAACGCAAATTGCCATTTTATCTTCTGGTAATACTGAAACCTTTCCCAGTGAGCCCATACACCACAGCTGGTTAAAGTGCTCTCCATTGTTGAAGGATCCTTTGTTTTCCAACCGTCCTCAGTTTCTCCAGGGTCGTCCCAACCTCCTGCCTGCTAGATGCTGACATCTGATGGTTAAATGAGGTAAATTTATTTACATTCCTTCCATACTCGGGCGAGGGATGCACGAGAAGTTGCCTCCTGTAGGACATTCATGTGGTGGAGAGGAGCAATCACTCCCAGAGCAGTTTGTAGACTGGCTTGTCCATCTGGAAGCTGAGAGACACTCCTCCTCTAGTGTGTTCTTCAAGGCTACAGATGTATGCGAGTCCCTCAGATGCTGGGAGGCTGTTGATTGCTATATTGAGACAAGAAGCTCACACCCTTTCCGTGCGCATGTCGTCTGATTGCTGCCAGAGCCATATGCTTCTCTCGACTTGACTGAAAATCTTGTAATTATTCTATCTGGTCGAAGGTTTCCATAGGATGAAAAAAAAAATGTCATCATACATTGTTTTTAAAAATTGCAACTGTTGGATATGAAACCCCTCAAATGTTGACTCATAAGAGAAAGGAAAGCATGTTATCCTTGCAATTCCCCCTACTTATTTCCGGAATGGTGACATTCAAACTAATAATTGCGCTTTCAGAACGAGCTGGTGGAATGGAGGGTAGAGTTTTTGTTTGTGGATAAAGACTATTTTTAATTTCCCCCAGACACATCTCAAGGCCTACAATCAATCATTAATATTATATATATACACATACTGCAGTAAATTGTTATTTACTTCAATAAATGCTTTAATTCCATTTTTTCAACCTGAGCAAATAATGTGCACAGCACATGATATTTTACAGTATTTGCTCAAGCTGAAAAAACGATTTACCTTCTAAGTGATAGAGATGCTCACGCATGTCAGACAGATTAGTCCTGATTGCGGCTGTAGGTTCGCCATGGGGAAGGCTATGCCTTGTGCTTGTCAGAGGAATTCACTGGTGTTTGATGTTTGGTGGAACACAGCAGGAATTGAAGCTTCGCTGTATGAAACAATTTTAATGACTTTACCCAAGTATAGGAGTGAGGGACACCCGCACGCCAACTGAAAGGCTTCGGGTGCTGGAGATCATTCCAGACCAACATCCAATTAATGACAATTATCGAGAATTGTGTTGCCCCACGTTTACCCAACATGTGGGTGTCTCCAGTGTGTGTCTGTGTGTGTGCGTGTGTGTCTGCACATGTGAATGCATGGCTGTGCTCATGTCCTCTGCTGTCCTGTTCTTTACTATGTGTGTGTGTGTCTGTGTGTGTGTGTGTGCAAGCGTATGAGGAATGTATGGTGAATCTCCTTCTGTATCTTCTAATTAGAAGCAGCATGCCCTTCCCTCTCTCACGCAGGGCACTATTTCACTCCACACCCAATTATTTTAATCCCCTGATTGCTCTGAGAGAACCCGGGCAGAGTGTCTATAGAGAGAGATAATGCAAGGGAGTCGACTGTGTCTGGAAATGTGGGCGCATCAGCTGCCCCGGGGGCCTCATCACCGGGCCCTCTGGCCCCCCAGGGCTTCTGACGCTCTGGCCCGCTGCAGGCCCTGCTTCCTAAAATAAGATGTCAAGGGATTTCACACGCACTTGTCAGCATTCCTGTCTGCCCGCTGGACTCCTCAGAAAGACTCTGAGGATTAGAGAAGCCGGCGATCACTTATTTACCAAGATAACTCTCTCAAGGTGTCACATAGCACTTCGGAAGACCGCCACTATTTCAGATATTCCATGTCTCACTTTTGATTCGCTATTTAGAGGGCTGATGAATAAAAACAAACACAACAAAAAAAGAATTTCCGTGTACTCAAAAGCAATTGCGTCATCCTTTTATCTTGTCATGCTTGCATAATGAGAAGCAGGATCCTTCCCATCAGGTTTAGTAAATTCATGCGCCCACAGTAGCTACCGTTTGCCGAGAGAGAGCCGTATGGAATACGATACTGCTCCACTGTTCTTTAAAGTGACTTTGGACACTTTCCTTTGAAGGCTTCCCACTTCTTTACTGTCAAACCATCTAAAAGGGGTCGCCATTTGAAACTGGCTGCTCACATTCCTTTGTTAGTGTTTCGACTCTAGAGTTCCACACAATGGAGCACTTTACCCTGATCGCATCAGTGTGGCTGGGGTGTTCTTTTGTGTCCGTTCGTGTGAGTAACGCTATAGGATATGTTTGTTATTTCTAATTCAGATTGCAATGTGTCGGTAAAATGTTGACAGGCATGTGTGTGGATTGTTGCTGAATAGACAGACTGTTCAACACCAGAAATAAACTGGTTACTTCATCACGAGCCACTGGATGTATGGGGGTCGGATGGCTGACCGGTTGAGGAATCGGGCTATTAATCAGAAGGTTGCCGGTTCGATTCCCAGCGAGGCAATTGACGTTATGTCCTTGGGCAAGGCACTTCACCCTACTTGTCTCGGGGGGAATGTCCCTGTACTTACTGTAAGTCGCTCTGGATAGAAGCGTCTGCCAAATATGTAAGTGTATGTAAGCAGGCCATTTTATTGATGGTGTTGTGTTCAGAGGTAAGAACTCCACCAAGAAGTTCTACATAACCCTAATGTCATGCAGCACATGTTCACTGTAACTCTCTCAATATAGTTCTGTGACTATTTGGAGATTTTCCAAATCTTCTCATGCACCAACCGATGGCTAAAATGGCACCCCTCAAAATATAATTTTAATCACTGCAATAAGTACAGCTTTATCAAAATTGATTGCTTGATACAGCGTAAATTGATTGTCTAAGTCTTTTGAATAAAAGGTTTAAGACTTATGAAGTGATTGGGAATCTCATAGACAGACAATGTGAATGATGAGGGTTAAGGATTAAGGACTTTGACATCCCCCTTGAGAAAGCAGAAGCCTCTTTCTCTAAAGGGGCCCCGTGACTGTAAATTACATCTGGGCATTTGGGGACTTGTTTCTTATTACTAAAAATCATATTACGTCCGTCAACCAGTAAGCTGTCAACAACAAAATAGGATAGACCGTAGACCGCAGCGGTAGGGCATTACCATAGTCTACTGTCGCTCTTTGCAAAAGTCGCATTAATCTTTACGTTTCTGTGTGTGTGAATTCATGTGGGAACACATTTTCCCACGGGAGGTTGCGCAAAGAGAATGAGGAATACACAAGCAGCCCATCTGAACGTCCAGCCCTCCTTCGTCTTACCTGTCAGACGGAGGAAGAGAAGAAGAAGAGAGAAAATACGATCTCCCCCGTCTGATTAGATCTGAATCACTTTGTTCCATCTGATAACATGTTATTATGATCATCAGAGACATCTCTCCTTTGCTGATTGAAAGGCTGAAGGTGACCTTGAAGCCCACATACTGTGTCAAAGCCCTTCTGCAAACACCAACAGTAAATATACATGTGCTAAAGCCATCAATCTGATAGAAGACAGCGAATTACCTTTGATTGTACTAAGACCTCTTTATGGAATATTCATCCCACTTTTTTTATGAGGTCACACAAATCCTCACCCTTTTTTAAATTATATAGTGATAGTCAAAGCAAACCTTTCTGCATGTTATTCCAATTGAAATACATCAGACTTAAGAGCGACATTCCCATGAATTACTCTGGCTTCAATAAATTGCTTTAAAAACACCTAAACCATCCATCACCCACTCTTATCAGTACAGGGTTGAAAGTTGTCTTGCAAGCACGCCATCTTTCTCTTTCTCAATAACCATTACCGCCCAAAAGCTAAGGTGCTCTCAACAAAATATCAAAGCCGGGCAACCTGTCTGGGCTTTTAAACCTTTAGATGAGTGAGTTCTAAATATTACCGACGCTTCCACCAGAATGAGTTATTTTTTCAAAACGAAAGCTAGCTAGCTTTAGTTAGATTCCGTTACCTAGCAACCTAGCATAATACTCGTAGCAATGCTAATACCTGCTAGTGTTACTTGTTAGCCTCCTAATTGTAAATTCTGAAGCCATACTATAGCATTTGTCATATAGTTTTTGTCTATCGGAAAATAGTCGGTTGGAATGTTCAGAATCACACACGTGCGACAGTACTCTGTGGGGCCCGCTTTCGAACGATCACATATATGTGACGCTACTAATTAATGGGTTAAAAAGCTAAAAGTGTGTTCCTGTGGGTCTGAACTGATAGGTGCTTGCAGAGTCAATAGTTGCTACTGAGGCTGCAGCCCGTTATCGCTCAATAATTTAACAGCAGTCCACAGGACCATGGTCCTGCTGTGTTCTCACCCCTGGTGATGTGACCTTGCTTTGAGTGGAGGGGCTGTGCCAACACAAGCTGATAGACACATAAGGTGAGGCCTGACCCTGGGGCCACAGCAGATGTAGGGTGTCAAATACCTGGGAACTATCAAAGGTAGGGCCTGGGAAAACACAGTGTATCATTACAGGGCCCTCCAGTGAGAAGGTCTCAGTGGGTGGGGTGCTTCTGAGGGCACAACCTGCATGTAGGCACTGGATTTGGAACCTGTGGAAGCTGGATAACATGACCTACCTCTGTGTGCTTTATCTGAATATATAAGCAAGCAAGAACGTACAAATGTGTAGGTGTGTATGTGTGTCTGTGTTTCCTCCAGTACATAATGATCTGTGCATTTGGGAGCTCAACAAAGCCACACTGCTGGTCAGAGAGCGCCTGTTTTGAGCGTGATCCCACTGTTCTCATGTAGCAAGTGTAATTACCTCAAGAGATAGGAGTGTGTAAAATCCTGATAGGCACCTTGGGGGAAATAAATGTGTTGACCTGAAGATTTAAGGTGACCCTCGTCTGGGCAGATGATCTCTCGCTCCGACAGACTCTCCCATTTCCCCCGAAGGTAATAAACTATACATTCACCGGGGTCTCATTTGTTTAAAGCTCAAAAGCAAAACAAAAGTAGAGGCAGTATGGACTCGACAGATTATATTCCCACTGTATCGTAAATGAATGGAGAAAGTGTATGCACTGAGAATTATGATTTATGCCCAAACATTTCTTTGATGGAAAAAGAGGAGAAGCCGTTTTGTTTCTGCTGCTGTCTGGAGAAGAAAAAAAAAAAACCCTGTGAAAGCTCATCACCCGCTCTGCAGCAAAGCGGAGGTTATTGTGGGTGTAGATTTGTGCTTGGTAGCACCAGGCACAAAGAGAAGCTGAGTGGAACGTGGAAGTTGATGGCTTGTTTCCTCTCAATCCCCCCTGCCCAGCAGGGGGTCTGGGGTCTGAGGGCCGGCGCTCCGTTCCATCGTCAACATCTGTCTTCGGGGGAGATCAGCTAAGAAATGGTCGTCTGCTGCTGTCCAGTTACACTGGGCAGCCTCACAACTTCAGATGTTTTACTCGCTTCACCTCAACCAGTCGGTCGCCTGTCAAAAGCAAGAGAATGATGGGCTTGGAGGCGAGGATTAGCGTGCTGCGGCCCTGAGTCACCTGCCACACAGTAGATCAGTGAGGACACCTGGTTCGCACATGTTACGCAGGTTTTCCTTTTCATGTAAAGCAGAGGCCTACTGAGGGCAGTTCATCACATGTTGCTCCCTATGGGCCTTGCACTGTACAGAGGTGTGATTTTTACTCTTAGTCCTTAGGGGAGCAGCTTAACCCATTTGTTTGTAGTCATGCAAACCTTTTAAGACAGTGCTATTCAAGCCAATTAGGGCAATTTCCATAATCATTATTCAGCAATCCCATGGGACAGCTTGGTTACAGTAAGCTTATGGCAGGAGCAATATTGCATGATTTGTCAAGGGTCCACTAGGTAATGCTGCTATTTACACATTCTGAAGGCAGTAGTTTTAAGGAACATTACGCTGGGAAATACTCTCTTTACCGGACTCTATCTTTGTCATTTCTTGCACTAAATAAAAGCTGAAGCCACCACCAGACTCATTTGCAGATCACTTAAATATCCATCAAGGCATCTAAGTGTCGTTATTGCCAATGAGCCAGGCCTGAAAAATGGAACTGCAAAAAGAAGGACATAAAGGCTATCAGTCCCTCTAGAGCTTCTCTTTCTTTCTTCCCTTATCCCATCATGGAGGAGTATTACCTTCATTCAACAACGAACTGAACAACCGAACCAGAGAGAGCCTGTTTAATGAAAAGCAAGTCCGCCACTGTCATAACAAGAGACAACTGGAAATAACATGTCCAGTGTGATCTGTGGGAGAGGTCAAAAGGGGAAACGTGTGTGGAGGGCGATGGTGATCTCAGTCCTCACTCAGAATGGCCCCAGCTCTGGGCAGCTTTGGTTTCACTCTCCCAGATAAAAGGGCCTGGATAAAAATCTGTATCGGAGCTGCCTCCGTGTCAAAATGGAGCCTTTCCACAAAACCTCCGTCATAAAGGAGAAGAAAAGCCACTAAATTCCCGTTAATAGTTTGTTAATGGAGTGTCTTATCTCAGATTCTCGTCTCCAATGGCCTTTCAAGGGAGGCAGCACTGTGATGTGCAAGTGTCCTCTTACATTAAAAGCCTGACACGTGCTGCCTCCTGTACTGTTGCGATTGATAAGGCATGGAGGCAAGGTCTGGACAGGCCGGAGGATTGGGTGGATTCACGTCCTTTCCAAAGCTCTTTCCAATGAAGTATTCCACTACGTAGGCAATCAAACAAAGAATTTACTGGACTCGTGTAATTTGTGCACTACAGTAAACTGTTCCTTTTAGTGTAGTCAGCATTGAGTGATGGTGTATCTACTGGTTTAATTTTCATACAAAATAAGCACAGACTTCTGTTTACAACCTTTGCGCTGTTGCGTAAAGGCAGGATGAGATTAAAATCATGCATCATTCACAATGCCTGAGGACCGTACAGCCGGAGCCACAGATAGCCACCTGAGACCAGTGTGAACATTTACACTTCACACAAAATACAATTAGCAAGATGCGTTCCTCACAATGTATATATATATAAATATATTCCAGACTAATCATATTTAAAAAGGTCCAGACACACAGAATAATGTTGAATTGTAATCTGATGCAGCCAGCGTGAGGCAAGGGGGACGGTTCATCCCGACATGGCTCTTGGTCGTACTGAACAACTGTCAAACGACGTAGACGCCAAGATTTAATTTATTGCCGGGTACGTTTTGTTAAATAGATGGAACTCTCTGTGTTTTCACCGTCGAGGAGAGAAATGAGAAGAGAGATGGTGAGAGGCCCACAGAGGGTGAATAAATTAATCTCTCTCGCTAAACGAAGGGAGGAGAGGAGTAAGGGAACATGATTTAGAATCCTCTCTCACTTCTGTAGGGCGTAGAAGCTGGTTGTAGCTATTATGTTTTTGATCATGTTATGCCCCGTTGGACTATGACGTGGGATGCATTTCAGTGCTCCTGTAACTGAATATCAAACCACACGCAAGCACTTTAGATAGAGAGGAGAGCCATAAACACGTGCGCCATCTTCAGTTCCAGGAAGTAGTGAGGCGTAGATCCAGCCTGCGCAGGGGGGGAGTGAGAGCGAGCACGACTCTTCAGCTGGGACATGTGGGCATGCTCTTCACTGTCTGAGGTGAAACGGCTTGCGGCCTGCACTTCCTCCTTCACACGCTCATCCCTCAAACTTAAAGAGATCTACAAGAGCCCCATCTGCACCGGGCTCAAGACGAACTCTGATCCTGAAGGCTTTAATGAAAGACTGAAATACTTTTACAGACGGCTGTCTTCCGTCTCCAATGAATCAGCGTCGCGCATGCAGTACTGTACAGTGGATCATCTGCTAGACAGCAAGCAGGCATGGTTTTAAAGCTCTGCTCTTTTCTCATCTACTTGCAATCTAAACCAAATTAGGCATTAGAGCTGCCTCTCAGGAAGCACATTGAAGACACTCCAGTCCGTTGGTCTATATTAAAGCATTTGTCATTGTGTGAGCTTCGGCTTTACGTCCATTATTTGCAGAAATCCATATCCTGATGTGCGGCACTGGAGTGGAATACTGATGAGCGTGGGCAACATAAGATGAATGTATGTACAAACACACAACAACGCCTGGACTCCCACCCTGTCTGGTTCTCATTCAAATGCAGAGTGCACGAAATCTTGTAAGTACAAAGGGATTGAATGCGCAGAAAACCCAGAGCCTTGAGCTTCATGATGTTATTTCTTCAAGTCCTCTTTGTAACACAATGTACCTGCCAAAAGTCAAACCCTTTTAATCCATTTGTTTTCTATAGTATTCACTACTGCCTCGTATGATTACACTTTAGGTTCTTCACATTCTCACAAGTAACATTTCCAAAAGTCCCCATTTGTATATTTTGAATAAAAATTGCACCTTCAGAAAAAAAATTATGCTTCAAAACAGAGTTGCACTTAGTCTATGGTCCTGACATCCCAGCTATCAACCATAACGCTTTCACAAAGAAAAGGTACATGGAACTTACTGTCGTTTTTAATTATTGTTGATAAAATACCTAAATGTTGATGCTGTACAGTGAAATGATATGCATTTGTGATCTGTGACAGTGAGGAACTATGACTTATGTGTTCAACCGTGACTTACAATGTGGTGTCAGATCAGAGTAGTCTATGATATACTTCACTGGGGCTGTCAAAATATTTAATCAACCTCTCGCTTTAAACCTGCTTACTAAAACATGAAAAAGCATGTCACCCATTTCAATTTTAATCAATAAAAGTGTTTGAGGTGTAACTGGTAATCACAGGGCTGTGAAGGTGTGGGCACTCGTGGGCTCTGATTACCCGGCGTGTCTGGGCCTACAAGCTGCCACAGACACACCTGGCTGGAGGGTGAGGTGTAGCACTAATATCTCATTATCATGAAGCTGCTGATTACTTTTCCCAGAGTCCCGCCCTGCACCACCTTTTTCTCCTCATTTGAATACATTTGAATATGGTAGTGCTGGTTAAGGGTAAAAAAGTGATAATTTGATAGCAGGAGTTAGGCAACAGGTTAAATACGTTTCTAGACTTTTCTTTTTTTTTTTCTCAACACTGACTTCCCAATTTTGTCTCGGTTCAGTAGAGATGGATGAGGTACAACTTTTTACTCAGTCAAAACTTCAATGGTTAAAGTACCGTCCCAATAATCAGCGCCTTAATGTGTCTTAGCTAGTGTCTGTTGTGAAGAAATATTATCCCCCATTGCTTTCCATTGGTTCTGTAATAATTGATCACTTATAACAGACGACCTAGTGATATTAGCATTATTTTAAGATCGAATGTGCTCCCATTTACATTCAGACTGAAGAGTTGGGCAATGTGGCACAGATGGTGCATTACAGGGAGGGGATTCCTCAGCAGACGGTATCTGAATGCTTATTCAATGTTAAATGCAATACGTTTTTTAGGGAAGGCATGTTAGGGGTGGAGGAAAGCAGAAGTTTGTTTCTCAGACATGCGCTTGGCATACTTAATGAGGACAAAAGGGCGGGCACTCCGATGACAAATGTGCGCACACACACACACTGTATGGACACACACACAGACACACGACACACACACACATCTAAATGAAACGGTCAAGAGCATTTTGATTGGGTTAAGGTCTGTATTGTTCCTGTATCATTGGCGGGGGTTTGTAAGAACTCATCTACGGCTGACTGAGCAGCCACATTTAACTTTATTAAATCGCCCACTGTCCCAAGAGACGACTGGAATGAGATTGTATATATTAATCCACCATTTGATGTATCAGGCCATTAGGACAAAGCTGTGTTGTGGATCATTGTGGGTGTGTTCTACAAGTTGTACCCAGTCACTGCTCGTGAGAATACACAGCATGGCGCAGGAAATGACCTTGAAGACATGACCTTCCCTAGGTCAATTGCATTTCGCACATAATGATTCAGCAGTCTGGTATTTGAGTTGCCTGATGCCGTAATGTTGAGTGAGACTGTTTGAATAAATAAAAAACGGTGAGCATTCCCTTTGATTGATCCAAAAAATGTATAACAAATATGTCCATTAAACAGCGTAAGCCTATCCAGCCTTTCAATACTGTAGCAGAGGGAATCAATTGTAAGCGCTCATCTATGAGGGCCCCATGGTTGTCTGTTTCATCACATTACAATGCCTCGTTTCACTCTCCATCTAAACTCAAACTCTGCATTTGCATGACTTTGCTAAGCCTATCATTATCCATTAACCCCACTCAGAACAGAGCTCAATATCATGCTCTATTATGGGGCTCTTGTGAAATGTTTTAATTGTGTCTGTTCAAATTTCAAGCTTTTTCTAAACATGTTATGACAAGGATATCAAATGATTAGAGTAATTCAAACCGTGTTGCGTTCCACAATGCACCACAATGCATATTATGGAAATAGGAAACAGACAAATAACTAAAGCTGTCATGTTGAATTTGTGTGGTTTGGACTCAATTTCTAAATACAGATTTTATACAAATAATCTCATTAATATCATACTTGGTTGCATTGTGCAAGGCTATACATTACTTAGCAGACACAGAAATACTTGCTTTTTCTTCAGCTGAGGTAAATCACAAAGGCACTGCATAGAAGACAAGCCTTTTCCACAGACTAAGTCATTTCCATAATCTAAAGAATAGTCAAATGGGAAATGTTGATACAGGACTGATTTGACTTCAAACATTTGAATAGAAGTAGCAAATTAGCAGCAAGACTCAGTCCTGCCTTAATATGGCAAAGGCTTGCAAACAAAAGCATGCAGTTGGCCAGTGGATTTGGCATCACTTCACAGGCCTTCAAACACCAGGAAGCCAAAAAGGATTAGCCACAGGAAGCTAAAGCATGATCATAATGGTCACATGATCATAGTGGTCAGTCATAGAAGTTCATTGTAATCGTCAAACCAAAGATTCCATGTTGTGTGCATTGGCAGATGTAGATAGCTCCATGGAGGTTTGAAAATGAAAATGTGTGGTTGGTTCACATTTCGACGTGTCCTGGGATTTGATTGAATTATTTCTGCTGATGTGAAAGCTATCGACATCCTTTGTATCGGCACTATATATATGATGCAACGGCTAGTATTGTGACATCTGCTATATAAATGCCTTAAAGAGAAATACATCTTGCAGGAGTCTCAGTCGAATTGAAGATCTCTAGTGGGTTCTTGTATGAGCTGGTGCAGCAGGTGCCACTATTTGGCAAAACCAATTGACTTCCCATACCTCTGTAGTGTCAACCTGCAGTATTTATTCAACCTATTTGGGTTCAGGTGCTGACTCAAATAATCAGGAAATTTCACACGACACAAAGTTGTTTTCTTTATGTGGAATTTGGTTCAGATATATCTGAATAATAAAAAAATATATATATATATTATGTTTGTCATTTTTTTTTCTCACTATCTTTCAGTAGATTGTTTGAAAACAGCTGTCATGTCTGGACCCCCTGGTGCCACTATCCAAATACTAGATTTCCATTCTAAAGACTAAGGTAGCCTTCATATCAAAAAGTACATCAAAACCCTGATAAAAAATGTGTGATATGGTTTTCAATAGATACCTACCTGGATTGTGTTATTGGCAATTCTTTATGCAGCTTCACATTTATGTACATATATGAATACAAATGGGGAATTTCTGAGACATTAATAACATCATAATTTCCCTGATAATATATTCATGATGCGTTGGTGATATCCCCATTGCATTCTAAATGTATCTTTCTGTCACGTAATCCCACATATTTTTTTAGGAATGATAACAATTACATACCTATTTTGAAAGGTAGACACTTCTCATAACGCCACTGGCCTTTCCTTTTTTTTCCAATTATCCATATTCCAAGCCAATCGTTTTACTGTAATAATTCAACTCACACATACCAGTCATGCCCTCTCTCTAATAATGAATATTTATAACGTAATGCCAAGCAGTCTGCTTTCTGCTCCCTCCAGGCCAGACAATTTGGACTTCATCAATATGTATTTCCAAGGACTTCTGGAAAAGGCACTTCAAAGGAACTTCATCAAGGATTCCTTTTGTCTTTTCCACTGGTCACACAACCATGCCCACAAACCCTCTCTTTTTGCTTGACGTATATCAAAAAAGTATTCCTCTTATGGCTCGAATGATGTCTCACTCAGACGTGTTCTACAGCTCCACATTGCAAGAAAACGACACCTTGACAACCACCAACTGCATCATGCAGAAAACAACACACAGCCAGCTGCAAACAAAGAAGTACAGAGGAATAGTAAAAAAGTATGGAATGAGAAAAAGTATTAAATATTAACTGACCTCGTATAGTTGTGTATAGTATTTGGTGTCACGGAAAAGTCATGCCCTTCAGCAGAACTATCATTAGTCATTAGTGACACGAGTTCATAGGGAGATGTACCTTAACTGTCATTTTCCAGCATGAAATTGCTCTCTCTGTTTGGGTGCAAACTAGGCCATGATTATCTGAGATGTGTCTGACAGGCCTCAGTTTTCACCCGCGCTGAAAAGTCGGGTTAACACGTATAGGACTAAACTCAAGGAAAAACAAAACATCGGGTGGGAAAAAAAAAAGACAATGAGAAAAAACTACAATGTGCAGCGGCATGATGAATCGAAGGTCGTCTGGCTTTATTAGGACCCAGGAAGTTAATAATGCATAAGTGAGCACAACGTCTGATTGATTGCATAGCAGGCTGGGAAGTACTCCCACCCCTGTCTCTCCCCGGGCCCTGGCCTGAGGGACTCTGCTCTACAACACCTGCAACTCTGCCCTGGGCTGAACCACCGACAGATAATATAGTCGTCTTTTCTCCTTCGACCCACTGCAGGATACTCCCTGGACTGCATCCAAAGGCCAACGAAGGACATGAGAGCTTGGACACCTTTTTTTCTAATTGGAGTACCACAACAACAGCATGAGCAGTGCAAATACTGTATCCCATTTATTAATTCTGCATAGAGGAAGTGGTGGGTGATGCGAATACAATGTAAAAGAGAGTGACTATTAGAGTTCATATTTATAGGTTAAAATATGTGTGTGTTGCATTTTTCTGAAGTTATAGAACGGCTGGCACCGACCAGTACCTAAATGTACCTTGTTGTGTTAAAGCTTATTTTCTAAATCAATGGTGTGTTTTTTTTACAGGAGTGAATAAATCAGTCTTGAATACCTCAGTGGCAGACAGTTTTGAGTTACATTCAGAGGTTTTGAATGCCAGACGCTAAGCAGACAAATAGTTTCAGGGTAAAGAGAAAACACTCCAGGAATGTTGACCAAAAAGTGTTTTTTTTAAGGTTTTTTAAAAACATCTGCGGAAATGCCTTCAATGAATCTTTAACTGCAGATTGAGATGTATTTATCACTGAGCATTATTATATTAGGCCTGAAAGCTTCAGTGTTTAAATATTACCTTCAGAAATAACTTTAAATTAGTTGCATGTATGGAAATAGTCTGTGGTCAATTAGATATATATAGGACCAAAGCACAAATTGTTCAAAAACACAAAAAGACCCTCAATATGCTGACAGAAGCTGCTGAGAGAATTGAAGTTAAAGAAAGAACTGTTGAAGTTAGTGACAAGCAAAAAAAACAACCTTAAGCCATAGCACTGTATATACAGTTTTTTTCACCATCATGTGTCCATTCAAGGTGATGAAAAGCATACAGTTAGACCTTTGTGTTTTGGACCTGACTCCAAGACGGATTACACTAGTCCTCTTATCACTACTGAAAGCCACAGCATTCTTCATGTCACTGCAAGTTTGACAAATTAGTAAGAGCTGGACTCTCTCAGCCTGTTTGTCATCGTAACCATGACGAGATCAGCCCACATCTGATAGCAGATAAACGTCGATCTTTTATTCCCTACTGTGTTGAGTAGGGACCAGGAGAGCTTCTCTGCTGGATGCGTTGACCCTCTTTAAGCTTTGACGAGTTAAAACATGAGAAATCTACTAGATCAAACTTCTTCTGTCTGTTACGTTATTTCTGAATTTGTAACATGATATTTAACGTTATGGTTTTACACTAGACTGTACTCTTTGGAAAGTACTGTCAGCGCCATCACCTTTACAATCGTAAAAAACATGGAGAAAAATAAACTGTATATTTCACACAGAAATAATGATATTTTGTAGACTATTATGCAGTATATATGGAAGCCAATGAGCAAGAGGTGAGGCCTTGGGCTGACAGAGAACTCAGAGTCTGTGCCCGCTGGGAGCTGTTGTGGTGGAACCCAACTACTGGTCCTGGTAAAAATAGTCCCTGATCGCACAGAGCTTCCTGTAATGGTCCGGAAGGAGATATCTTGGCCCTGAAGTGGGTCGTTGTAAATGACATGCACAGATGTTCATGAGGCAATGTTGCAGGAAACCAATATAATAGTCTACTATCAATGAACATGTCTCTGCACACATTCCTCACCGGTTGTCCTCGGCCGGCTGAGCTCGTGCACGCGGTCCCCGGTGAACCGGGAGTGCTCCCCGAAGCTCCATTACTCTTTCAGTTTCTTTCAAGAAGACATAAAGACTGCACCAGAAACGTGTTCGCCATCTTGTTGGCTGAGCAGCTTCTTATGGATGCCCCTTCAGCCCAGGTAATAAAAGAGGCAGCCATCTGAGGGGGAGGCCGGGGGGAGGCCGGGGGGAGGCGAGAGGGGCCTGGGTCCCGGATTACACATCCTGAACCACGGGGCTGCGAAGACGTGTTGAAAAGGAAGACAGAGGGTTTTAAGGATTGTAAGCGGTACTAATGAAAATGGCCTTTGCATTCCTACATTTCTCTCATTTGAAGGGAGTCTTTGTTTTAGGGATCAGAGAGATTTAGAGGGATTCGGTAACCTACGCATCGCCATTCATCACTTCAGTGTCCGTGCATTTTTTTTTTACCCGTAAGATAGTTTGAACTCACTTTTAAATAGTTTTTTGTCAAACACCATAATTTGGTATAGTTATAGTATAGTATTCACCCGAAAGCAAACACTACATGTTTACTAGGCATACAAAAACAATTACTTAAAGCTGTAAGCAATTTTTTTGCACTGTGAAGTGCAGCCCGTGGTTCAATAGTACACCACTGAATGTCTGTGGCGAGACAAGTTGGATACATTCAGTAAGGTAAGGAAAATTACTCCAGACATTAATGGTTTGTAATTGGCGTTTCAAAATATAGACAGTTGGTTTTCTTACACATTGAAAGGTTCAGCACGGAATTTTCAGGTGAGCGTTTAAAAGCAGCTCAGTTACTTCTATTGTCTAGGCTTAACGAGACATCCTTTTTACATGGCACAAAGGCTTCTGGGTGAAATTAAGTGACTCACAGAAGAAGTCCAGACTCCAATAGGCGCCACTAGTACTTTCAAGCAATTGAAAAAGTGTAAGGGATAGGTCGAATCAATAGCCAGTTTTTTCCTTCCTGTCAACTCCTATTGTTGATATCTTCAAAATGCACACAAAAGGCTGGCAAGCTGGAGTGTAAAAATAGCTGGCACCCTGTACCGCAAGTGGAGCATCCTGGGAATAATTGTAAAAAGTGGCAGTGGAAATGACGCCAAGATCAAATGATTAACATCTCCCAGTCTTCAGCTTGGAGCTATGGCTTGCTACTGCTGAACCTGGAAGTATTACCACAGCATGGCGTGAGCTTTAGGTTTTCAGCTATTCACCTGTTTAAATTCAAGTAAGACTTCTTCTTAGTAAAAAAAGACAGCATGAGGAGAATGAAGTAGATATGGAGAGACAGAGGGTGAGAGCAAGTTGGGAGCTCACGCAATCCCTTTTCGTGTTTATGCACTGAGTGCTGCATGAACACTTTGACCCGAATCGATGCACTTTTGAATCCAGGCTATGTCTCAACTGGGGATCCTGTATGTGAGAGTGAGTGAGTGAGAGAGGGAGAGAGAGAGAGAGAGGTTTGTGTGCGTGGGTGTCTGTGTATTTATGTTGATGTGGAGGGATGTGTAGTTGAAGCTGCAGGCAGGGATATGGTTGGGGGAAATTATCAAGGGAACTTTTTTTACTTAACAGTGCATCTTTTTACCAAAGCTGCAAAACTTCCTCTAGTCTCAGTGCATGGTTTTGTCTTGTCTAATGTGATACAGAATTATTTTCTGAATATCAACCCCCCCCCCCCCCCTTTAAGTAAGAATAAAAACAATTTAGACATCAGATACACAGATCATAATGAATTATATAATTTAACAGACATTGAACATACAGTATCAAGTGTTCCAATGATCTGAACTTATGAATATTTCATTTTGAGAACAAGCAAAGTAGGTGATGATTCAAATTCAAAGTGAGAGTCTAACAAAATATTGATCCTTGCATCAGAGAGCCAGGTTGGAGTTCTGCTTTTTTGGGGGGGATGCCCACAGTGCTTTGCCCAGAGCCGTTATTGTACGGATGAATTATGACTGTGGAGTTGTGGGGGGGTTCAACCCAGCGAGGGGTTCCGTGATGGCCCACCGGCATCCCTGCGTGCTGCAGCCCTTTAAACATTAAAGACCAAGACCCGTTAATTATACATCAAAGTAATTGTTCATCAGTGAAGAACACTGAATGTTTGACTGTGGTGAGATGAATCCTTGGGGTGGGCTGGGTCCGTGGTAGCATCACAGGATGTCTGTTACCACAGGGACCTCCTACAGGGAGCTGTGACATACCACTCATCTTCTCACTTCTTCTCCTACGTGTTAATAGTAACATCCCAGAAAGGTTTCACAGAATCTCACTGAGATGAGAAGCAGGCGCTCAGATGATCAGGTCCAGGCTGTCAGGTCACATCGCAGCCCTTACTATGTTTAGTAGTATGTCTGACTACATTTAGTCATTTAGCAGACGCTCTTATCCAGAGCGACTTACAGTAAGTACAGGGACATTCCCCCCAAAGACACAACGTCATTTTGCACGGCGGGGAATCGATCCGGCAACCTTCTGATTACTAGCCACGACTCCCTCACCGCTCAGCCATCTGACTACACGCTAACGTCCGCTGAAAGAACCAGGCGGTTGCCGTCGGTGACGATTCAGTGTCTTCGGTCTCATAACAACCACTGCACCACTAAGGAGTGTCTCCTTCATGTGCCGCGTACTGGGGATCAGCTCCTTCTAAACTAGGGGGTTGTGGGGAAGAGAGGTGAGCTGTGGGCAGCAGAGGGGCAGACCTGCAGATGGCCAGAGCAGTGGGACTCCTGGCAGCTGCCTGCAAATGCCCAGAACAGCTGCCTCGTCAACCAGCCACACAATAAAAAGTCCGGCCTTATGGAGGATTAAAGCTGTAAACTCTAATCTGATTGAATAGTTGGATGCTGCTATGAATGTGTCACGCCTATTTGATTTCTCCAGCAATAGCCCCAGTACGTTAAATACATCAGACTTCAATGACTCAGCAGGGGTCTTGAGTACAAGGTTCACTCTGTTGCTAGAAGGATTCGCTTGAAAATGGCTTGAAAGCTGTATTGACTTGATTTATCATTGTAACTGACAGTTGATCTCTGATGGCAAAAGTACCACTTACATCTGAAAGAGCACCTTAAAAACAGTAGCTGCTCTGGAATGTGGCTACATTCTTCAGATGTCCTTAAGAGTAAAAAGAAATTAAGTAAGGACAGATAACTATTTGAGGAATTTACTTTCTTAATGTCTTGAACTATCTCCACATAGAAATATTACAAACTATTGTACAAACGACACTAGTTAAAATACTAATCAGCTCTCCACAAAAAATTCTGTCATTGAGCGCAGTTTTATTATTTGTCATCCTCATGATGTAATGTATAGTTATATGTTTGCATGTTCTACCTTGCTAAATGTGCAAAGACGATTTTTACAAGAGTCTTTTTTTGTATAAATCCAAATTACCCAAAGATCTGGACTTAAAGTAAGCATGGCAGCAGCATCGGAGAACCAAACAATTCTATTAGAACTGATCACAGCTTTCCACACTTCATGTATGACAAAATGCTTCTGTTTTCCCATGCATCATTGTCTTTCAACCCAATGTTTGTGAATCGAAGGGCTGCAGTAGCTTTGAAGATGTTTCACGGAGAACTATTCTCTAGCCCCAAAGGAGAAGAGAGGAGAAAGGGTTTCTGATGTCTTGTTACACCTCATCTGAGGCTTTGAATATATTCAATGGATTTGTAATTGTTCTGAGGGTGAAGAATAATGGGATCACTTAGAAATCAAATACACTGGTAATTTAATATACCTTGGTGTGTGTGCGTGCATGTGTGAGTATATACTATATGTGTGTGTGACCCATCTTGCATCCAGTTACGACTTTAGAAGATCCTCCAGTTTCTCCAGGCTTGGTATTGATTTGTAAGTCAATCTTCTCTTGCCTCCAGTCCTCTCCTTTGCACGTTGATGTACAGGCGGTTTGTCAATTGGGTTATTTGTTATGTTCCTTTTGTGGGCATGTTTGTCCAGACAAGGTGTCTGGAGACAATTGTTACAACATAATTACTGTGACATGTGACATATGCTAGTACAGTAAGCAGCATGTTACAATCTTTACCTTAATTTCTATAGAGTAAACAAGTTGGTTCATCTTAAAAATGGACAGTGAATATCTGATGCTTCAGTTAAGGACAAAGGGCCAAATAACAAGCTCTGTTCTCTTAGTGCAGCAACACCGACACACACAAAAGATATTGTGGGAGATACTGATGGCACACAACTATGCCGAAACAACAATTATGATTATGATGAAGAAGCAGATCTCTGACTCAATACAGCAGAAGCAATCCTCAGATCTTTGCTGAGGTAGCAATCTTGGTCACCCACCAAACACATTTTTCCCCATCTGGTGTAATCTCTCCGTCATACTATGGCCTTGGGGTAGGAATCAAAGCCTAAATGGGCTAATCCGCCTATCAGCTGTCTGTTGGACGACAGGTAATTCCCATCCACCTCAGAAACAGCAGGCTAAACTGGGGGATGACAACTCCTTTAAGACACAGTGTAGGTGGGAGTAAGATATTAGTCAGGAGGCAGTCAAGTGGAACTCAGAGGAATATGCTGTTTGGAGGAGCTCATCTCGAGGTGTCTACAAGATGGCGTCGGAGTCTGACAGGAAGACATCCAGAAACCCTTTCTGAGGCTGAATCGGAGGCTGAATCTGAGGCTGAATCGGAGGCTGAATCGGAGGCCCATGCAAACAAGAGAACAACTACTGCCGAGTTGTCGGCCTGCCGGGTTAGGGTTAGGGTTAGGGTCACCCTTTTTAACATGCTAAGTGATTGGGTGCTCACTGAACTGAAAATGCGAGCGCCAAGTTTTGAGATATAAAAAAAAGAAACTTTCATTCAAGGTTAGACAAAGGAGCTTCGTGAGCAAAAGTTGTAGGTGTCTCTGAATTAATGATGACAACATAAAAACAATGATTGGAGGATTATTATTAACGTGCTGCCATTGAAATGCCATCGAACATCTTCTGAAAAAGAGCATTTGTTTGTTAAGCCAATGCCCTTTTCCAGGACAAATTATATCAGAGGCATCAGCATATGGAACTCATTAAACATGAAATCATGTTTTCAAAGAGATTCTCTCACACAGAACAACTTTTGTCTGTTTGGAGATTTTCTTCTCAGCTTGTTTTGCATCCTACGCATGTATCCTACAGCAAAGCTGATCGTATCACAGCTTAGCTGACTTTTTCAACTTTCTGGCAACTCTGCCTCAGATAGAAGAAATTTGCATTAATTAGACAGGCTCTGCAAGATGCAAGACCATGCTGTAGGATGAATATATTAGAATGAATTTCGAGACTGACAGTAAATACCAAACAACATTGTTTCCCAGGTCTGGCAAAAATTCACAAACAAGGACAATTAAGGATGATGTTTTAGCTGTCAGAAGCAGTATCTGGAAAGTTCCATGTTCAAGAAGAGGGTGTTTGCCACATGTTCATTCACCCATTACCTCCTTTACACATGAATATCCTTATGTGTATATATGGTAGCTACTAGATGTATTCTACCCATCCTTTACACGTCATGAGTGTAAGATGAATAGTCGAAAACAATTCACAGATCCCAATATTTGAAACCTGAATATTCCATGCTATTCTGTTGAAATGTGTCTTTGTTGCGGATTCAGTTTTGATAACAGCGATTCGTATTACGTCGGTAGTGTGTTCGTGAATGATCAAGGTGCTAAATGGAATGAGGGACGTGTCGCAGAGAAACATTTCTGTCCCTCTAGTGTTCCATTTCACTCTACAGCCATTCAATTATGCATGCGCCTTCAGGCTGAAAGGGTGCATACCTTCCAGCGACAAATCACATGCACGCCAAAAACAATGTTAAAGCTGACAGCCTGTTGAAGGACTCAACCACCCTTTTAGCCTCATCGGAGGGCTGTTTGAACAATGCATATTAACTACTCAAACTGTAAAATACCGTACTCCATAAGAAAATCGGCCAACATGACTGTTGTGTATGTCTCCTACTCTGCTGTTACAAGTGTAGACATATTGACATTCAAAACCTATAAAAGCTGGTTCAAGAAATAGAAGTAGTTCATACTTGACATTAAAAAAAATATGCCAGGCCCCAAGAGTAAATGAAGACACTGTAAGTAAACATTTGATCATTTTCAGCTCAGCATATGCCATGCTTCAGTAGCACCCAGACCTCAGACGTGTAGTCATGATGTGCTATTAGCGGGTGTTTAACTATAGACAGCTTTACTAGCATCATTTTATGGACATACTTTAGTGTTTAAAGACAGAACTGCTTTCACTTATTGCATACAGCTTCCACTAACAACCTCAATCCACAACACATGCTGGTCCTCTGGGCTGATTTTGAGCTGTTAAAAATAAAAAGTATCTAAAGATTTAGCTTTGAATGATTGGTGTAAAGTAGCCAGGGAACACTATGAGTAACAGGATGGGAAGAGATGCGACGGAACAAACACCATGAAACATTCCAGAAAGTTGCAGAAAGACTGAGTCTCTGTCAACACTTCCTGAGTCTCTGAGGTCATCCACCAATCAGAAGGCACCTGAGAGAGACAGCTGTGCTGTAGCCAGCAGGCGTGTGCCGTAGTGAGCTTCCGAGCATACTGCACAGTTTGAGAAAAAAAAGCCTGGCTTTAATTATGCATGTCGCCTAATGAGGGGCTTGCGATGTAGACTCCTCTTGTTTGCCTACGCATCAATGAAATATTCTGTCTCTGCACACCAGAACCTCACAGACCTTTCTCATCCAAAGTTCCTTTAATTTCCCATCCAGTGATGATAATATCTGTTCGGTCTTCAAAAGAATTTTGGAGTTCGGAAACTGAAGATACAGACTTGAGAAAACTTGCGTGCTTCAGATAACAGAAGGTCAAGTCTGAGTTGCAAACAATCACTGTTCTTCAGCGCTCCTGACAAACACCAGCAATTTGATGCTGAAGTCACTCGTCCTTGTTAATAAATTCCCGGACTATAAACTTGATGTTTTGTATCAACAGCAGTAAAACACATCACTCCGCTCAGCCCTGCAGAGGCTATTAACAATAAACATGCATGCTATTTTACAGCTCTTCAGCTCACACATTCCTGAATGGAATGCACGGCATGGAATGGCACTGTTCTGTATGATAATCATCTGCAGAGTACAGATACAATTCTGCTAATGGGATTATGTTGATGCAACTTTCCTAAAGTCCTATCTGGGCCATTCCATGGCTTTGGGATTCCATTCTCTATTGGTTGATCCCTCAATTATGCAATGGAATCCAAACAATGAAAATGCAGCAGTTATGAGAGGACAGTACGATATACATGATCAGGTTTTATGCCAACAATTTAACCCAGAATTGTTATAAATTAATTTAATAATGGGGGGGGGGGGGGGGGGGGGGGGGGGGGTCTGAAGTCAGTGTTCTTTTGGATCACCAATATAGACACGAAGGGACAGACTAACCATCCATAACAAGCTTAAATACTGTACCAGTCAAATAAATCAAAATAACTATTGCAAAAGATAACTTCCCATTCAGATGAATCCATGTTCAAACAAGGGAACACAGGCTTAGATGGAGTGTAACTTCAGTTCAATTCGGTGTCATATACTGGGAGATATTTGGGGGAATAATTGGTGCGCTTGCTCTCCTTTGACGTGCCAGGTTTCTGGGGGTGCACGCCTAAGAAGCAGCATAGGTGGCGTGTGCAACGTCAAGGTTTCCCTCTCAATGAAACATCTGGCTCAGCTCACATCTTTCAAGTGTTGCTTATTTTACACGGCCCCAGAGGAGCAGGAGGGGAAAATGGAGATTCCAGATTATGATGCCATAAATCTGCTCAGCGTTTTCATCCGAGCAGGGAAAGGGTTGATTTATGCTGACATAATTGCCAACATGCTCCGGAGAGTAAAACACTTGAAAAACTTGAGACTTTAAATCGAACATGCAACCCGTTTACCACCTCACACCATCCACACTTCAATCTTGATTCTGCCCTTTACTAACAGTAGATAAGAGGAACATGAGTCTGCTGTTATTATCTTCATACGCAGGGAGTCACTGACATGACCCAGACACTCCAAACACCATTCAGCCGCTGACTCTTGCACATAAAGCACCAGGCTTTGACTGTTTGCTTTGGATGAGGCCATATTCCCCTGAAAAGCATCCAAATCCACTCTCTCCACTCCTCCGATGAATAAAGATATGAAGGGAGATGAGGCTGCCAGCCAGCCCTGACTCTCTACTCCTGACACTGACTAATACACAGCACAAACCTCTGTAAGCACTGCATTAACACACACAATGGAAACTAAAGTTGTGTTTTCATAGCTAGTACGGACATGGCTGCCCTTATTAGGACTTGAGTCATGATGCTAAAACAGGCCAACTTGCCCGGTTTTAATTCCTCTCCTCTGAGAACCTTTAGTGGAGGACGACACTGGAAGATTAACTCACCAACTTAGCTACGCCTGCTTCTGCTCAGTAAATGTGGTTAGAGAAGCTAAGCATTTTGCTGATTGTGTTTGTTTATTCTTAGAAATTATACTGTACATGGGCCAGGGAACAGTGTGGTGCCTGCAGAATGTTCTCCCTGCCTCTCCCCGTTACTTAAATTATGCCCATCCATTGCATTTCCTGTCTGTGAAGCACATATTAAAGGAAGAGCTGTCTCCTGGATTCCACAGGGCCAGGGCATTTACACACTAGAGAGAACTGATGGATGAATTTCAGACGTGCTTCCTCAGTCTCCGTGGGGATGTTTCCATTTCTATACAGGGAGAAAGTGCTTGGTGTGACCCCTGGGAATCCCATATCTTAGGTGCTGGGCTGCTGTTTTCACTCGATTACCTCCGCTCAAACTGCTGCGCCGTTATTCCAACAGTCTTTCGTCCACACAGCTCACGAAACAGTGCAAATGCATTAAGATGATGCATAATAAATATGAGTTAACGCTTGTTTAAAAACATACATGAGGGAAAGGGCTCCTGCGACACAAACAGCTGCAGATGATTATTTTCGTTTCCCTTTCGAGATTGTGAAGTGGGCTTCAGCCTCGATCCCGGGGAGCGGGAGGAGAATGAGAGCATTGTGTGTGAACCATTTTGTTCTCCCATTCCTCTATTGATTCCTGGAATTTAGAGTTTGATTTATTTTACAGGCCTCTGCAAGTTTATAGGGACCAACTGGTCTGAAAGGTTTTATCCCGTGTATATCCACTACATTATAGCTTCATGGACACAATGGACATGTACATGGTTCTTCATCAATTTGCCAATTGGCATCATTATTTAACAATGGACTGCCAGAAATATACTGGAGAGTATATAGACCTCTACCCAATTAAATGTGATCCAGTGAAAATCCCATCACAGGCCCAATTGCCTTGGACCTCTGGGGAACCAGATTTGCAAAAGTCTCATTTAAATGCATGATCATCCACAAATGGATAGGCGAAGACACTAGCAAAGTTGCTGAAATGAATACATTTGCAGCCCATGGATGTGTTAATAAGCAGCCGTGTTGTAAGTGTATTGCACTGCAGGATCCTGTAATGGAAATGTTAATCAAGCAGCTTTGTTTGGAAGCAGCTCTCTCCACTGGTTTCTGTAAGGCTACCTTGACATTTGCCTTATTATACTGCCATTCTTTATTGCCACAAAGAAATGCGTTCAATTAAAAATGAAGCATTTTATTATGAAAAACTACAACCTTGACTCACTTCCAGGCCGTGTTGCGCGAAGTTCAACTCTCTATTTGTTTCATGAATATTCATGAGAGACATGACGGGGGGAAAAACCAAGGTATAAGCAAAATTTTAAAAAGCACAAAGACCACATTGTTCATCAACACAGTATGTAATTAGTCCTCTACGGATGGTGCTCATTTCCTTCTCCCTACAGGTTAGGGCTGAGGGAGAGAGACAGCCAAATGGGCTGCAGCCAGGCCAGGCCAGCATGCCCAGAGAGTACGAGCAGAGGCTAATGAACACCTTATCACCTCCTCCTTCACATCTACAGTAGCCTGCTCTAATGAGCAGGGCAGGACAGGACACAGGCTGGGCAGAGGAGCAGTGAACAGGCTGGTGAGGTTCAAGAGTAGAGAAGGGTGGAGAAAAGGATATGGCTCTGGTGGAGCCGGGGTGTAATCATGAGAAACTGCTCATAGCAGGGATGATTATCTGGGTCAAACTTAACTGAGAGGCGTGGATATCCACTGTGGGGGGGGATGTGATCGAATCTGTTATTGATTCTACCAATGGATTAATCAGTGGTGCACTAAAAGTGTGTCAGTTGAGGACTTTTCATCGAGATACGATTCAACGTTTATATCAGTGGTGTCAATAATCAGTGATCATTTTCCAGTATTTATTTTGTAACTTCAAAACACGATACAGTATCATAATGGTGGTTTCCACTGTGTACTGCAATATTTAGTTACATTTAGTGTGCAGTATTAACTGAAGTACTTGTTTCGTGTCAAATTAACTTTTACTGTATCAAACTGCAGTAAAAACTGTGTTTAACTCCCTACCATGCACAATCCATCTATGTTTGCTGCTTACTGTACATATTATTCAAGGCTTTTGTAAATAGTCTCTAAAACAGACTTTTGTTTTCAAATGTCATGCTTACGCAAGACAGATGAAAACTTGGGAGAAGTTTCCAGTGCTTCTGCCTGACAGAGCAACGATACCTCTGATTCATTATTTATGTATCTACTGATTTTCATTTCAGAAAAGCTTTGTTCAGCTCTTTTACTGATTTTCTCCAGTACTTCATCAATGCCGGGAGATTCCTGAGATGAGCAGAGGATTGGAGAACAGCTCCCCTGAGCTGGCATTGGAATTACAGTCACTGGAGGTTATAGAGAAAATACCTCTCACTCTTACTTTACATGTAATTTAAGGTAAAGTCATGCATATCACTACGGTGCAAATATCACCTTCATGCCTACAGTGGACTGAATGAACATGTCATACAGTACCTATGGTACTGTAGCCTAAAACAGAAAAGAGAAGCAACTGTGCATGAAATGAATCAATTTCTCAATAACTACATTTTGATTCTCACCATTTTGATTTGAAACGCGGCTTCCTCTACACAGACCTGTGGACCCGGCTTTCTCCATGTGAGTGGGTGTGATCAGTGAAGTCACAACCACCGCACAGATGTGATGGCTTCCATGTTTTGCCCTGGCTGGTTTCACAATCTGTGAGCTTTAGGAGCCGCGGTCCGCCGTCCCCGGGTGATTACCTCTCCAAGCTGACCACTACCAGTCTTACAATGACAGGGACCAACGCCTGGGTGGACAGGGAAGGGGATAAGGGCACAGAGGCAGCCTGTGATGCCCACAGCACACAGTAATCCTGGATCACAGAGCTAGCTCGGCTAGCGTCTCCTGCTCACTGCGGGGATTAGAGACACTGAGCCGACCACTCTACTGAAACACTCTCTATATCCAGGGTCGTTTTTCTTCTCTCTCTACTGGGACCTATCAGAATAAGACAAGGATGAAGCCAACTGACTGTTTCAGTTCATTCCTGGTTTGAGATTGTTGCTTGATTTCAGACTGCTTTCAAGGAAGTTTTAGTTTGGGAATGACGGTAAACCTAATTGGGGCAGCGTCCATGTTTTACTGCCATGTAAAGATTCCCAGACGAGGCTTCTGATGAACCGCATCCTTCTTCTAATCAGCTTTTGACCTGGCACGCTTTCCTTGAAATACACAACTGTCGAATGAATGTATCATCAAGGCCATTCAAGAGCATCGCGTTTGGCCTCTGATTGTGTTTACTTGGAAACTGTGAGAAATTGACTCCAACCCTTAATACGACTTACAAACACTTTATGCTGATTAAAAACTAGAACAAGTCTGTAATTTATACAGCAATTTGTTTTTGTCAATTTGAAAGTGCCACCCATTTCAGTTCTCTGCTTTACCTCAAGCAACTTGGCCAGCTGGTTGTAATTATGGAAGGCGTTCACATCTTCTCTTATTGTTTTCACTGTCACTGCCAACGTTTTGAGAAACAACACAGAGCTTAAAATGCCTCTAAACAATGCACTCAAGGCAACAAAATTCCTGCTCCAAGAATGAGAATCAATCTAAATGTATCGAGTTAGATTCACCGCTGATTTCTACAGAAAATCTCCACTTAAGATGGTATGAAACCACACGTAACATGTCCTTCTGTGCTTCATTTTTTTTTTTTTTTACACTATTGCAGTGTCACCTAACCTGTCATAAACAGTAGCTCACCTCTATCATGCATGGTGTTCATCAGCTAGCTCATCAGGTAAGTCCAGCACAACACCGCACTGTTGAGTCTGCCAATGACAAATAAGTGTTACGCAAGCACAACCATCTCTTCCTCATCTCATCATGTCAGTCTTGATGGGGACCTGTCTGCAGTTGGCCCCGCCACACATGTAAATAGCTGTCAAACTCCTCACTGTATCCAAACCCCAGCAAGCGCTGAGGAACAAATTCAATTTATGCATTTAGAGTTATCATTATGCATACAGAGAATCCCCCGCCTTGGATCTTTGAGCACTCATGCAGCATTGCAAGCAATTCAAGCTTGAAAAACAGCAGCAAAGTTCTCCTACAGCCACTGAATGATAACTATATCACTCGAGGCATTATTCACATACGTTAACATGTGGTTCCATAGCACTGCTCGGAGGGCACAGTAGGGAAGGTATACATATTTAATTCCCCGCAAGTGGGGATTAAATGGCTGTAATGGACGCTCAAATCAAAACAGATGGAATAGCTGCAATCCATTAGATGGGCGAATTATTCATAACAGATTCAAGCTCTATCATTTGTTTTAGCAATCTTATGTGTTTTATTTATTTTGGTCATTCCAATGTGGATGTTTAGAACTTCGCTTTTCTTCTTCATCATCTGAAATGAACCGGTCTGTCACTTTAACAGAGTAGCAACACACAGAGTCATTTGTTCTTTATTCTTTCTTATTTTTATTTATTTTTCCAGCATAGAGATTTCTCATCCTAGAGGCCATCATGGTGTTATGACTGTTGCAAATACATCTGACATTTCCGCCAGTGCAATAAAAGTGTGTGGAGGATGAAGAAGACCACTGACATTTATGGTAATACAAAGAGTGGTGGCTACGCTGTATGTGTTTGACCTCATCTCAGGCAGGGTGTTGACTATGCATTGCTTTTTGAAGTGGTCAGGTAAATGAAAGGCAACTGGTAAAATAATAAGGTAGTGAGGGGGTCTGTCAACCGGGGCTGCCTGTGTTTGAGGTTAGAGGAATAAAGAATGACATTCTCCTCGCAGTAGGAAAAAAAAGATTTGGTAATCCCCACTATCACAGACAGGATGAAAAACGATATGAGGGGCCATGCATGACCTGCTTCACCAGGTACAGGACTCATGTCCTTCAAGACTTCAAGGACCAAAAAGTCATGCGGCACATCTCAATTCCTCCGCTATGCTGGAGGAACATTGCTGGAAGACGCAAATGGGAACAGCCCAAAATACTAGCCCCGTAATGCATCGAGCTAGTTAGATGAGCTAACTAAATACAGTACTAAACTATAAGCTTCATTTGATTTTACAATAATCAGCCGTTGGATTGAGATACCCTGTGCTCTTTAATATTTGGGCAAGTTAATTCAAGCAATTCTCCTGTAATAAGCCTACAGCAGCCATATCTTTTGTGTGAAGAAATAGGTTTTGGCCATTGAGACAAATATAAAAGTGTGGGGTGGATTTAAGTGTGAGATCATTTCAATCATGGACCTTGTACAGAAGGAAATGGACAGCCTGGAGCTAAATTTCTCTCAGACCACTGCAGCTCCAACATATTTTTTTTTTTTGATTCAATATAATTCCATTTGTTCTCTGCCACTAAATAGAAAAATAGAAGCTAAAAGGACAGTTGCTCAATGCAAATTAAGTCCTTCACAAGCAAACAACTGACAAGTTACCTTCAAAGGAAAATGGCTGAGGGAATTATATTTTGCTGTCAAGTAATTAGAGAAAACTGATATTAATCACCCTGGTACTTTGTAATTGAAGGTGCTGATGAATATGGGATCATTTGGTCATTAGAGACAGATTGATTCTCCCAAAGAGATATCAAAAACAATGTGATTCAATAATTACTATTCACCCAAGAGTTCAAGTAAGACAACAGTGTACCGATACATGAAGTGCAACTTTCATAACAGGTTTACAGCACTTTAAATAGTTCACACATCACTTTCAAAATTATAAAAATCAGCAGTTCTATGGTGAAACCTAACATGAGACATGCATGAGTCGTCTTCTGGAGAAAAACCTTTCTACACGCTTAAAACTGGTACACTCTACGAATATGACACCCTTGAGCAGGGCTCTAAATTAACTCGTCAGGAATTTATTTTAAAAACTTTGTCGAAAAATATTTTCCAACCATTCAAAACGTTTTGGAACGTTTGGGAAAACGTTTGGGAAAACATTTTGTCGAAATAATTTTCTGGAAAACATTTTTTCAACCTTTCAAAACTTTTTGGGGAAACGTTTTTTCCACACAGTGAAAGGAAGAGAACAGAGAAGCCTAAAACAGAGTAAAGAAGAGCACGATAGACGAAAAAAGTTAGTTGCGAGTCCTGCCCTCGAGCTTGTTGATGTCCTACATATCCAAGATCTGTTGGTTGTCAGACCACTGATGCAGTTCAAAAGCCTGCATCAACATCTATGACCTATACCATCTATGAATCTATGAAAATGATAACTGCTGGTACTGTACATCTCATTACAAAGACACATTGAAGAAATCATTTCCCACTCAGCAAGAAACAAGGATTTGAAGGATAAATTGTTATTGCGCTGCGCATCATGAAAATGTCTGAGTGACTTGATAGAAAGCGGTTCATCCCTCAAGCCCACCCTTTTCTTTGTCTTCAGTAGAACGATCACAGTAATTCTTCTGAATGTCCAAACCGTCACTTCCATAATCAGGGCCTGCCATGCTCCAAAGTGAAGAACCCGTTCCTTTGGAACATTCCACATTCAAGGTCCATTAGCTCCAGCCAGTGCTGCGCTTCACTTTCGAAAGCATGTCCTTGAAACAAATGTGTATAGAAATATACAGGAGGATCGTGCAGAGTGGTACAAAGATAAGGCTATCTGGAGACAGCAGCAGTTATCACTGCATTATGACCAATGCCATCAATCTCACCAAGTACTGCAATGGCATCATTGGTGTTTCTCGTGTAGGGTAAAATGTTACATGAATTTGCTGTGCGAGTTGTAACTAGGTTCAATAAGCCTGGTAGCGTTAATGGATCCATCTCTGCAGGCCCTCACAGCAATTATCTACAAACCCTTGATAAAAATGGTGTTACCGTGTAATTTGAACTATCTATTTCTGTCTGTAAAAAAAGGAAAAAAATCTAGGCTATACTGTCAGAGAAAAGAATCAATGTGTGTAACCGACCTAACTGGAGTAATATGTGCACGCCGGTTTGTGGCTTTTTCACTCCACCTTCCACCAGCGTTGAAAGCATAATGATCGGATAAGATAGGGACTCAGGATGTGACATCCATTTTTCTTTTAACAACAGCGCCATTGTTCATGTCGTTGCTATTGTTGCCTGTAAAGAAACGGAGCTCTGCTTTGGGGAGATATCAAAGACACAGTCAGACGATCCAATGCCAGCTGAATGACACAAGCTTGACTGGACAGCCCTGTAGGGTAGCGTGGCAGCTTGCCAATCCAAGGTAGAAATATCGAGAGGGCACACTCAGGTCATGGATAAGGAGATGTCAAAGCCTCAGGGCAGGTGGGACTATGGCCCCATGACTGACAAGACTCCAGGCCAACCATGAGTAAAAAATGCTGCAGGATTATGTCCATCAAAAAACTGTTTCTATTGTTCAGGCTTGACACCTCACACAATGGATAAGGGGCTCACTGTGGATGAAACCAGAAGTCAGAGACAATACCTGAGATATGGCTTGCATCAAAAGAAAATGAGCAGTGCATGAACTCAAGGCTTGATATTTAGATTATGATCATTGTGAATGTAGAGAATGAAGAGAAACAGTTTGTAAGTCAACTAACTGGTAAGGTTTTGTACAGCCAGTAAGGAAGAGGTATTTTACCTTCCTCTATACTTAGTCTACATAACATTATCCAGATGATTATTGGAGTTTTGTAATCAGAGCCTGGTGACCAGACGTAAAGCCTTGTCCTAGTGACCACTGTAGATATGAGACTGTACACAGGCCACAAAAGACAACAATTCAACAAAAAAATCTTTGAGAAAAGTCTGAATGAAACCGTTCCAGTGTGACCGACTGTGCATTATTTCTGAAATAATGTACTGTATCACCTGCAAATGTTCTTCCCTTCATCTCCCTGTCTCCCACAAGACTGAATAAAGCAGTGTCATCTAATTCAAATGTGTCATGTTTCTGACACAGAACTAGGGGTTTTGCAGGTCAGGGGAAATCTTGTTCTACCCACATGACTCACCTGGATTATATTTGTTACATTTAATTCATTGCCAAGAAGTATCTACTCCAATGACTGGAAGCCTCAGTCATAGTGTCTGATGGTTTTGTCGGAAATATTTCCTCTTCCTCATGCTAGAAACTGCTTTGGTGAGACTGGTGAGTAACACCCGAGCGCAGTCAAATCTATGCTGTTCACACCAAACGCACAGCAAATTATTCATGCGAATCGCTAGGGAGCCAACCGTTTCTTCCCCCGTCGTCAACCATGTCCGAATTGACTACTATAAACGAATACGAAGTAGAGTCGTATAGCAAAAGATTCCCACAGACAGCTACAATACTCTTGCCCTACAATACTAGCTACAATGCTATTTCGTGACAGGGTCACATTAATGACGCGAATAGTGCGAATTTGCGTGTTTGCCTTGACTTTACAAGCCGCGTAAATCTCGTAAGCCTACACTCTCGCCGCGTGAAAAATTTGCTTCGTGTTCGGTCACAACACAGCATAATTAATGTTACTCAAATATGCTCACAATGACAACAACTCACAACCCGTCTTGTGACCATACTGATGCAGGAGGTCTCAGGCAGCTCTTGCTGCGAGTTTGTTCTGCCTGCTGCCCCCACTTCCTGAAAGGAAAACCCTCTCCTGTGGCACCACACGGCCAGGCAGAACACACTCCTCCTCACTGCTATTCCTGTGTGTCCTTGGGCCTGGGGAAAGAGCTTTTCATGCTCCAGTGTCTCCACCGAAGACAGATCCACTGCCACTCCACACCGTTGGGAATCAGGGGCCTTTCTCTCTCATGCCTTAACAAAACTTACTACTTTAACCTCACTTCATTTAATATGGCGAACCAGGAAGAAATGGATGTGGTATGTTGATGATAAATGCATGGGTTATATTGACTAGATAGAGTGGAATTAGGTTAAACCTATAAGATTTCTTGGATCTTGGAGTATGTAAATCCATCTTGGATAGATCTTAGTCGAATGAGAAGAATTGCAGCTGACACCTTTAGCCTCCGACCAGAGAATCACAACAAAGAGCGACATCAGAAAGTCATCCATCAGTCCACTGACCTCATAAAAATAATGACAGCTGGATCATTGTAAAGCCACAATTTTCTCCACTTCTTGGAAACAACTTAGTCACTCCATATAATAGATATCTGAGACTAACAGGAGCCACTTTCTCTGTTGTGATCAGAGCTTAGGGCAAAGGGCCACTTGGGAGCTTGATGACACAAGGAAATCATGTTTCATGCCTTAATGTGGTGATCTGAGAACATAACGTAGACAGAGTCAAAACTCTGCAGACACCCTCTCCAAAGCAATGCATGTTTTGTCATTTTAGAATGAGATTATCTTCACAACCTTTCCAAACTGGGTACAATGTGATATGACATTATTAATGTCAGACGTTTTTGAGCCCCCTCCTTGAGTCACCACCTTACCGCGGTGGAGGGGTTTGCGTGTCCTAGTGATCCTGGAAGCTATGTTGTCGGGGGCTTCATGCCCCTGGTAGGGTCACCCAAGGCAAACAGGTTCCAGGTGAAAGACCAGACAAAGAGTGGCTCAAAAAACCAACCATGAAGAAATACAACAATGGTTCTCAGTTGCCCCTGCCCGGAAGCGGGTCACCGGGGCCCCCCCCTGGAGCCAGGCCCGGGGGTGGGGCTCGATGGCGAGCGCCTGGTGGCCGGGCCTTTTCCCATGGGGCCCGGTCGGGCACAGCCCGAAGAGACAACGTGGGACCCTCTTCCAGTGGGCTCACCATCCGCAGGAGGGGTCATGGGGGTCGGGTGCAGTGTGAGACGGGCGGCGGCCGAAGGCGGGGGCCTTGGCGGTCCGATCCTCGGCTGCAAAAGTTAGCTTTAGGGACGTGGAACGTCACCTCGCTGGCGGGAAAGGAGCCTGAGCTGGTGCGCGAGGTAGAGAGTTTCCGGCTAGATATAGTCGGCCTCGCCTCGACGCACAGCGTGGGCTCCGGAACCAGTCTCCTTGAGAGGGGCTGGACTCTCTTCCACTCTGGAGTTGCCCTTGGTGAGAGGCGTCGAGCTGGGGTGGGAATACTGGTTTCCCCTCGGTTCGGCGCCTGTACATTGGGGTTCACCCCGGTGGACGAGAGGGTAGCCTCCCTCCGCCTTCGGGTGGGGGGACGGGTCCTCACTGTCGTTTGTGCTTATGCACCAAACGGCAGCTCAGAGTACCCACCCTTTTTGGAGTCTCTGGGGGGGGTGCTGGAAAGCGCTCCTCCTGGGGATTCCCTCGTCCTCCTGGGGGACTTCAATGCTCATGTGGGCAATGACAGTGAGACCTGGAGGGGCGTGATTGGGAGGAACGGCCCCCCCGATCTGAACCCGAGTGGTGTTTTGTTGTTGGACTTCTGTGCTAGACACGGTTTGTCCATAACGAACACCATGTTCAAGCATAAGGGTGTCCATATGTGCACCTGGCACCAGGACACCCGAGGTCTCAGTTCGATGATCGACTTTGTAGTCGTGTCATCGGACTTGGGGCCGCATGTCTTGGACACTCGGGTGAGGAGAGGGGCGGAGCTGTCAACTGATCACCACCTGGTGGTGAGTTGGCTTCGATGGTGGGGGAGGACGCCGGTCAGGCCTGGCAGGCCCAAACGTAATGTGAGGGTCTGCTGGGAACGTCTGGCGGAACCCTCTGTCAGAAGGAGCTTCAACTCCCACCTCCGGGAGAGCTTCGATCATGTCTCGGGGGGGGCCGGGGACATTGAGTCCGAATGGGCCATGTTCCGGGCCTCCATTGTTGAAGCGGCTGACCGGAGCTGCGGCCGCAGGGCGGTCGGTGCATGTCGCGGCGGTAACCCTCGGACCCGGTGGTGGACTCCGGAGGTGAGGGATGCCGTCAAGCTGAAGAAGGAGGCCTATCGGACTTTATTGGCTGGTAGGACTCCAGAGGCAGCTGATGTGTACCGGCAGGCCAAGCGGAACGCGGCTTTGGCGGTCGCGGAGGCAAAAACCCGGGCATGGGAGGAGTTCGGCGAGGCCATGGAGAATGACTTCCGAACGGCTTCAAAAAGGTTCTGGACCACCATCCGGCGGCTCAGGAGGGGGAAGCAGTGCTCTGTCAACACTGTATACGGTGGGGATGGTGCGCTGCTGACCTCGACGGGGGACGTCCTGGATCGGTGGAAGGAATACTTCGAAGACCTCCTTAATTCCACCAACACGCTTTCCGACGTGGAGGCAGAGTCTGGGGACATCGGGGGGGGCCCTTCTATCTCTGGGGCTGAGGTCGCCGAGGTGGTTGAAAAGCTCCGCGGTGGCAGGGCCCCTGGGGTGGATGAGGTCCGCCCGGAGTTCCTTAAGGCTCTGGATGTTGTAGGGCTGTCTTGGTTGACACGACTCTGCAACATCGCGTGGACATCGGGGACAGTGCCTCTGGACTGGCAGACCGGGGTGGTGGTTCCCCTCTTTAAAAAGGGGGACCGGAGGGTGTGCTCCAACTTTAGGGGGATCACACTCCTCAGCCTCCCTGGGAAAGTCTATTCAGGGGTCCTGGAGAGGAGGGTCCGTCGGATTGTCGAACCTCGGATTCAGGAGGAGCAATGTGGTTTTCGTCCTGGCCGTGGAACAGTGGACCAGCTTTATACCCTCCGCGGAGTCCTGGAGGGTACATGGGAGTTCGCCCAACCAGTCTACACATGTTTTGTGGATTTGGAAAAGGCGTTCGACCGTGTCCCTCGGGGGCTCATGTGGGGGGTGCTCCGAGAGTACGGGGTACCGGATTTCCTGATCGGGGCTGTCCGGTCCCTGTACGACCGGTGCCAGAGTTTGGTCCGCATTGCCGGTAGTAAGTCGAACTTGTTTCCGGTGAGGGTTGGACTCCGCCAGGGCTGCCCTATGTCACCGATTCTGTTCATTACCTATATGGACAGAATTTCTAGGCGCAGCCAGGGTGTTGAGGGGGTCCGGTTTGGTGACCTCAGGATCGGGTCGCTGCTTTTTGCGGATGATGTGGTCCTGTTGGCTTCATCGGGCCGTGACCTTCAGCTCTCACTGGAGCGGTTCGCAACCGAATGTGAAGCGGCTGGGATGCGAATCAGCACCTCCAAATCTGAGGCCATGGTAATCGACCGGAAAAGGGTGGAGTGCCATCTCCGGGTCGGGGAGGAGATCCTGAACCAAGCGGAGGAGTTCAAGTATCTCGGGGTCTTGTTCACGAGTGAGGGAAGAATGGAGCGCGAGGTCGACAGGCGGATCGGTGCGGCGTCCGCAGTGATGCGGGCTCTGCATCGGTCCGTCGTGGTGAAGAAGGAGCTGAGTCGAAAGGCGAAGCTCTCTATTTACCAGTCGATCTACGTTCCTACCCTCACCTATGGTCACGAACTATGGGTAGTGACCGAAAGAACGAGATCGCGAATACAAGCGGCCGAAATGAGCTTTCTCCGTAGGGTGTCCGGGCTCTCCCTTAGAGATAGGGTGAGAAGCTCGGTCATCCGGGAGGGGCTCAGAGTAGAACCGCTGCTCCTCCGCGTCGAGAGGAGCCAGCTGAGGTGGCTCGGGCATCTGATTAGGATGCCTCCTGGACGCCTCCCTGGTGAGGTGTTCCGGGCACGTCCCACTGGGAAGAGGCCCCGGGGAAGACCCAGGACACGCTGGAGGGACTATGTCTCTCAGCTGGCCTGGGAACGCCTTGGGGTCCCCCAGGAAGAGCTGGCGGAAGTGGCCGGGGGGAGGGAAGTCTGGGCCTCCCTGCTTAGGTCGCTGCCCCCGCGACCCGATCCCCGGACAAGCGGCAGATGACGACGACGACGACGTTTTTGATGTGTCATTTGTGAATCTTGACAAGAACGCAATGAGGAACTGTCATTCAAAACAGGCATGTTGTTTGTTCGTGTTCATCAGAAACCGTGTTCTCCCAAAGAACATCTTTTGAGTTTGTGCAAATCGAAGAAATAAGCTCCCTGTCTCAAATGCCACTTGTCAAATGGATTTGACTGACAGAGATTGCAGAGGATAAGGTTTTAGACCCCACATTTCCGGACTGAAGTACTTTGCAAATCTGGCTTACCAGTGATGCATAAAGAACTGTCATGTTGCTTCAAAGGCCTTCTTTTGAGAAAACTTTGTCTCTCTGACATTTGGCAGCAGTTCACACAACTTTCAGTTCAGCTTGTGACCCCAAGCAAGATTATCAGTCTTTCAAATCAGAGCACACCTTTACTGTTTTAACAGTTAAACGGTAAATAAGCAATCCAAAAACATCACCAGTGTTTGCTCGTCTTTAACAGCGGTCATGTTCTGAGTAATATTAGCCAATCCCAGCTGCTTTTGGATAGAGGAAAGTGTTGCTCCGATTAAATGATTCCAGGCCTTTGTATTACCGACCGTCACTGCAGAGCCTCAGGTAATTGTGCCACAGATCTCTGCCAGATGGTGGGCCCCCCAGCAGTGGTGAAGTAATGGGAACTGGACTTGCACAGGTACATTTTCTCTGTCTCGCAAGAGGTTTTCCAGAAGTTCCCCTGTTCTTTGATACAGTTTAAGTTCCCCCGTGTCTGTCCTGGAGTCAGGGCTACTGCATGCCCGGCAGCTTCCTCAGTTCTGGCTGTTCAGGAGAGACGTTCGTTCCTCACTAGTTCACATGATGACTGCTGTGGCATCATTTCAGCTGCAGTCATTCAGATGATTATGTGAAACTAGTGACAGACGAGACAGCAGCATCTATCATCAGGAACAACAACACTTCAACTACATCATCTATATACGGCAAAGTCATGTCGTACCTTGTACGGACACAGTTGCTCACCCCCCAACACAACACACACACACACACACACTTCCACCATCATCACAGAAAATTGCACCAATTCCAACTTTTCTATTGCAGGAACAAAACAAGAAATCTTGGTCCCAGTACTGCTGAAAATGTCTTAGAAACGCTCCTCTTGTTTGATCCACTGTACGTCAGAGCTCAGGACTCATGCCCCTCCAGGAAGAGTTAATAATGTTGGTGTGCACTTGTGTACTTTCCGGGCTAAGGTGAAGGTCATAGCTGACACAAATTCACTGCTGCTCTATTTCAGGTTATCTCTAATAAAGGGCAACAGCCTTGGTCCTTCACACTCTGCTGTCAGAGTGACAGACCCGATCAGTGCCCCGGCTCCTCTGAGGAAGGAATCTGTTAACACTGCAAGGTTGTATGTTCTCTTCTCTGTGACAGGTCTGTTGGCGAGGGATGGGTCCATGTTCCTACAAGCTGTGCCACATCCAAAGCTTGACGCTTTGTAAATCAAACTTTCACATTGTGAACTCACCGCATGGAGAGATTTCCTCGTTTGAGAAAAGGTTAGAAGCACTGAGTTGGCTTGAGTTGATGTTTTTTACTTTCATGACTGAAGGCGTTTGTCGCTAAAACATTACTAAAAGCCACAATGACGCGTGGATCAATAAATCAGTACAAAAAATTATTAGAAATATCACTTAAAACCAACAGCGTCACATAGAAAAGGTACAAACAATAAGAAATAAAGTTAACTTAAAATTAACAATCTAATTAGTTCCTTGGTTTCTCTTATCCGCTGTGAAAAAGAAAAAGACAGCAATTTACAAAATACAAAAAGTGGCAATTTGTCTTCTTTAGTTTTGAAGACATTCCCCACAATGTACACACCTTTAAAAGTACCTACATTCCTTGACAAGGTAATCAGCGGCTGGCTCTGCTTCAAATAAGCCAGGGCCCAAGCTCCACTAATACAGCAGTAGACACGTTCAAGGTTATTACTCTTGATACAGACGGCTCACTACTTTCTGAAGTGACTGCTAGGGTTGGAAAGTAAGTACATAGAACCTATAAACTGGCAAGAAAGAAATTTGAAATTCCTTTATTACCTGTCTCTCCTCCCCACCTCAATAACCCGACAATGTTATATCATGAAACCACGGACAGTGGAATTGAATCTGTAACTCGAAGGAATTCAAATTAAGTTATAGACTTGTTCTCTTTTACTCATTTCGCACAGTATCTCAGGAGAGGGAAAATAACACGGTCAAAGGTGGATTATAGAATGGATCATAACAGGCTTAAATTTGACAAACCATAAACAGTGAATACACATCAAGGTATCGTTACATCCTTGTAATATGTTGTCATTGAACAAAGGACGATTATCACGGACACACGTTCTTTAAATCATATTTTAAGTGGGAATGAAAAAATAATAATCCAAGCAATATGGATTTACCTCGATATATTTGCTGAAGCACATCAACTGAGGGCCACAAAACATGACCTCACTTTGCTGGCTCTTCTTGGCCAGTGGGCATAATTGACCTCACTGGCTTTTCAAGGCATGGGATATACATGAATTAAGAGCTGGTTAATTGCATCATTCAGAGCCCTGTACTATGGCCCCAGGCAGTGTATTACATCCAATTCTCTATTCTGTCTTAAATCTGTTTTGTTAGTTCACTTTTAAGCTTCATTCAGATACACGTTTTCCAAAATGTATGGTGACATTCCTATGCTTATACTTTCAACAGCAGCTTAGAATGTTCCTAACTTTTTACAACTGCTATCCACTTCAAGAGATGAGAATCCTATGCACAACCAATTACAAAAAGTTTTCCGTACACTTAAGTGTATTCCCTTGGGACTGATATTAATTTACTTTAAATTAACCTAAAAGCCATTATCAATGTTTCTCTCTGTTCAATCCATTAGAAAGCGTTGCTGTAAAATGAGAATCCACAGATGTGAAGCACAAACTGTTAGTAGTTTACGCTGTTTGTTGCTTGGTTGGATTAACCTTCAGAGACACCAGCTCTCCTCTCTAAACAATGCAGCCCCCTGGGTCTGGGATGGAGAATAATGAAGACACAATATCCACTCGGCCATAGCTCCCAATGCTCCTGAAATGATCAGGCCTTTCTTCTGCGGGGCGCCGGCTTCAGAGAAGCAGTCAGCCAGAAGGCAGCAGTGTCTTCATCTCTCACTCCAGGGGAGGATCGCAAAAGTGAAGGTGAGGTTGGGGATCTTTGTTTTATTGTCTGGCCGCTAGTGCACATGCGTTGGAAAAGCTTATCAGAGAACCACATTGTCAATGGCCTTTTCTCTCTCTGATAGAGAAGAGGAAGAAAAAACCCCCGACTTCTGATGGATGCCCCACTTACTGTGATTCAGAGTCTGAGTGAGAGGTTTTCTGAGGCTATGGCATGTCAGACGACGAGGCTGTCAACCAAAGGTCACACTGATTTGTGGTAAAGCAACATGTAGATGAAGACAAACAGACATACCTTTGGACTGGTCAAATAGTTATGACTAGAGCCTTTAAAGGTAACTGGTGTTAGGGTCGCTGGACTAGGCCAGACTGTGGAAATCTGGAGGTAAGATGACCATGATGACTTATCACATGAACAAAAAGCCCCTTCAAAAGCTACAAACGTCCCACACACAGGTACTATGTGGATCTGTGTGGGTGAAAACTTCCACTTCCGTTGGATTCATTTCCAACTTTGCAAAAAAAAATATGTAAATTAAACTACTTTGACCTTCAGGTTGAAAGGTCAAAGTGAAATACCACAAGTCTCATTATCCTAAAAAGATAACACAAGACAGGAATAATTTACAGTAAGCGTCAATGTTAATGGTTATAGTCCAGAGAATTCGGCCCCTGAAATCAGGCAGATGATTTTCCATCCTTACAACACATACCTCCCTGCTCTTCTTATATGTGAGAAATAAACCAGGTAAGCTACTGAGCAGTGGGGTGAGTTTTAGAAGTACGGTTTTGCAGTTAAACAGACAACATACAGTAGCAGTACCAGGTGTCTTTTTCATTCTACTGTATGTGAAGGATATATTGTAGCATCAATCTCATATTCCTTCTCTTCTAGCAGCACTCTAGGTAAACAAAACGTGTGAAGTACATGTCCTTGACCAAGAAACCTGGATATTTTACAGAAAGCACAATTCCAAGGCATTCTGAATGACTTTGGTATTAGCATTAGCGTTTTCATCACAAATCATGCAAGGCAAAGAAAAGGAGTAATGCGACTGAGACTTAAGAGAAACATCGTCGGAGCTGAGAAGAGAGCCTGCAGCAAATTGACAAAAGAAATTCCTGTTATTATTCACTGGTATAAATATTCATTAAATACACACACAGGGGGGGAAAGCCTCATGGATCTGCTAGTGATGAGGTCATGTTATTCTAGCAGGAACATAGAGGACAGAAGCAGCAACAGTAGGGGGGGTTTAAAAGACATCTGATTTCTGTGTTGTCTGACACTTACTCCTGACTGACAGAATAATTGTTCTTTTCTGGGCCAATGGCCACACAACAAACGCTTTGTAAATCAAATACTTCCAGGTATACATGGGACAGATGCTTTGGGTGATGATGAAGCTGCAATACCTAACTTTCACATTATCAGTTAGCTGCTGGTTTTAGCAAGTTACTACAAGACTTTATAGGGCAGAAATATATAATTCAAGTGAAACCAGGGCATTGACACATCGCTTTGGTCCCAACAATTCAAATCAAATGTAAGATTTTTTTCAAATGCAGCTTCAGCTATTGTATATTTCATAGTAAATTGCATATATAGTTGTGATGCATTTAAACATAAAAATTATTGCTTCACATTTTCATATTGCTGCATCACTGATTCACTTGTAGTGAAATTGGATAATATTACAGGGTGCTTTGTAGCTCTTCATCATTTCTTTAGCTAATTGTACAGCCCTTGTAACATGGTTCCTTACAAATTAGAGTTTAAGGAAGAGAGGGGTTATGTGCTGGAAGATGCATTGTCTTCCCTTAAATGCCCCATTAAGCATCAGCTGAAGGATTATGAGAGTCCTCATTAGTTAGCCTATTCCTCACCCTGACAAACCATCTCTTATGGGTATATCTGCCATCACGGGTGTGTGAACTGTGTTTGAACAAGGGCCTGTAAGGAAGAAATATGAAATTCTGAATAATGCCTGAAAAGAGCCTTTCTCACAGTTTTACTGTGAGGTTTTAAACTACTCCTGTGCGGTTTTTGACACTGCTAATTGGGCAGGGACTGACATAATTGTATTGATTTAACTAGCTTGTAAGAGTGGAACATCTTACTGGTCTTATACAGGATGAGGTCAGGGAAGCTTTGAAAGGTTTATTTCTCACTGCATAAGTCACACAGAGGATAACCCTGTCGTCGTGTTGGACGGGCAAGATTTCTGACACTGACAGGCCAGTGTCAGGATGAGGTAAGGGACATTTCATTTTTATTGTCCAAATGGAAAAGGAAGATAAAATGGAACATTACACATATGCTTACTGTCACGGTTGAATAATTGGTCACATCCTGCTTTCTAACTTAGGCATCGTACAGTAAGTAGTGCGGCTGCCGGCAAATGACCGTCTGTAAAATTACAGAACTGGCTCCATCTTTTTTTACGAGTCTATGAGCCATTGCCACAGATCAATTGAGCAAAAGGCATGCTGGATTTCCATCTCACCCTTTGGAAGGAGAACCTCAGGACCCATTTGAAGGACACTTGTGCCCATGCACAACACTCCAATTTGCTATTTCACCAGACCTCATTAAAAAATGTTTCCTTACATTCAATTTTCTAGTGGTCAGTGATACAACTCAGCCAAGAGAGAAGTCTGAATGACCGTCTCTGAACACCAAGGTAATCTCAGCCTCATCAACAGCAGACATTGATCACTGCCTATGAGAGAATACAGGTAAATCGATCAGCCAGGCAGGATAAAGATAGCATAGACACTCCAGATCATCCACTCATCAATAAAGGAGCAAACCGATCAATAGCGGTCCTAACTTCTGCTAACTACATAGCAGCAGTCGCTGAGCGCTGCAAACTCGCCCTTGGAGGACCATGGTGAAGGGGACATTGTGTTCCTCTACTGTAGCAGGAGAGTGCCCTTACAGTATGTCTAGCACTGGGTGGCTGATTTGAGTGGGTATTAATCTAATGAAGTTCCGGTGGAAGAGGGGGACAGAGCAATCACAGCCCATCTCCAGGAGCCATATCTCATTATCACCTATTGAGCAGGATCAAAAGCAAGACAATGATTTCCCACTAAAGTACACAACTCTCCAGATGATGACCCTTCTTAGTCCAAAACATCCCACAGAACCTTGTTCCTGCGTACTGTTCACTGACACAACGTCCCGTGGACACACACAGGACAACACAGTGCGTTACAAGACACACATCCACAGTATTGGTTTTAGATCCAATTGGCAACTGGTTTGAGGTAATGAAACGTACTGTATGTAGACATTCATAAATACCACAAATCTGCTATGTCATAGTTATGATAGCCTTACATTTCCTTGGCTGGATAATTACAGAAAGGGGATGAGGAGTTGCTCAAGCAGGGTTTACATGTCCATTTGTCTTTCAGTCATGTACTGTTGCTCTACAGTACAAACCCAAACAAAAACTTCTCCCATTTCAGGCTATGCTCTGTATTAATCCATTGCATTCCTGTAATGAATATACTTGAAAACCAATTAATTTAAGTGATTAAAGCATTGGCTAACTACACTATAGTTAAGAAGATTGAGGTCAAACCGTGTTAATTTATTTAGCGAATCTCCCGTTTCTGACTTCTCATACACAAATTATCAAAGAGACCCCAGCGCTTATACAGTGATTAATTCCCAACCTTAATTGTTGCATTTGAAATAGTTTGGGGTGAATGGAGAAGGACGTATTCCTCTCCGGTTTCGCCCTAACCAGATTGGTTACAGCAGCATGATGCTGCAGACAGCTCTTTACATAGATAAGAGCATTGCAGACTCAGAGCAGAGCTGCTGTCTGTGAAACCAGCCAGCAACATGGCCTTGAAGCATACAAGGTGCCAGACTATGGTGCCTAGAGATAAACCACATGTGACGCTCATATTTGTCTTTTTCAGTCATCCAACATTACCGGCCTGAAATAGTACATCGCAAAGATGAAATAAGACACTCTGTCTGAACCTAGAGGGCTTATAAAAAATCAAAATACATAGCAGGATTTGATTTCTTTAAAAAAAAATATAGAAATGTGGCACCGGGGTAAGCTTCATTATCACAATGCTTATGGAGTCATTTTGGAATCCTGCAATTCAGACAAGGGCTCTGAAAATCCCCAGCACTTGACTGCTCTGACACCCTGGTTGAACCCAGCCCATTAATGTTGGATTACTGTGGAAACGCCATGTTTTCTTGACAGGGGAATACAGCTGAATATTTGAGCTGTGATGATATCATCTTCCACTTTTTAATTGCTGCAGTATCTCTTCGTGCACTTTCAAGATGTGCCAAGCAACTTTTCAGATGTCCTGGGAAAAGTCAGAGTTCAGCAAAAATAGTTTCTACCACATGGCACTGCAGCATAACATTTTTATGGTCTCAATCAACGGTCCTCTTAAATGCTAAGATAAGATGTTTTCTGTTACACTTTGTTACATTTTAGTGGCAAACTAAACTACGTCAAAGCACTCTTTAGTCTCCTGGAATGATATGGTCGTATACTTAATACTTTTTATGAAGCAAAGACCACTGGAGAGGTGGAGCATATTTAATGACATAATGCAGAGTAATTACATTAGCTATGCTACCGGTACTCCCAATGGGATAAAGCTATCATTCACCAAGGCAGAATGTCTGTGACTTTAAGGCATAACTAACAGTAACATCAAATCAAATCTGTTCAGCATTAAATCCAACACATATAACCAAATTCTGAACTAGTGGTACAATATGTGCAATGGCAGACCATGAAGATCTATCCTCCAGGGTAGAGTCGGGTGTATACAGTGATGCACACCCTCATTAATTGGTAGAAAATAAGGAGCACATTCTGTGAAATGCAAATTTTCCTGCAATTTTCTTGTCCAATCCAATCATGCTATTACTAAGATGAATCGCACACCGATGGGAATAACCACCAAAGTACCCCAAATTGCTTGTGATGTTCTGCCAATAGGAATAATGACATCAAATATGTAGCAGTGGAAATTAGATTCATCATGATTTATTATCAAGAATAAAAAACCTGATTACAATGCATCCATTTTGTCCATCTATTTATCAATACTAAACACTGGTTCTCACATTTTCTCAGTACTTTCAAGAATTTATTTAACAAAACTTGTCTCACGCAACATAAATATTTTACTCATTTCGAGGGACTTGACTTTCACTTTCAAATATGGTCCAGTGAACCTCATTTCAGAAAGATAATTGATGTGAGCCTCATTGAGTTTGTATCCTCACAGCAGCAATAATTATCTGCCGTTTGTTTGCTTGGTCACGTTCTCTATTCATTCATTCAATGATTCCATCTTTTTTTTTTTGCCCACCACACAAAGCTTCTCTCTTGTCTTATTATCCACTTTTACTGGTTTGGAACACCATAGTGAGTTGCTGTATTACTCAAACACAGAATTCCTCTCTGAGAAGTCCCCATTTTAAGTATCTTACAAGGTTAGTGACATGAGTTTCTGGATCTATGGGGATTGTTTTCCCAGAGAGCCCCAATTCGGTGTCCTCCTCATTTGAAGCTATGTCCCTGTTCTCTATAACTGGAGACCCCAGCCACCCCTGGAGAGGTGAACCTGGGAAGAAGCAAGCCATTTGTCATTCGACACCAGATATAGTGCAACCTTGGCAAAGTGCAGTACATGAATTACAAGGCAGATCATCACAAACTAAGTTTTAGCAAAATCCAATGACATTGACCAGGCTCTCTGTGGACAATGCCCAGATGTAGTAGAATGATGAGGTTTTTTAGATGTATGACTCAACAGTACCTGCAACTTTATAAACACAGGTATGGCATACAGCATATCTAGACTATTTCTGTTCATGTCAAAAGGGCAGACCATTAATACCATATTATGGAATAAAACAGTGGTCTGAGGAAATAACACTTGATTGTGTATCAAACAATAATTTCTCTCCATGGTATCAAAATAAATTACAAACCTTTATTTGCCAGCCAAGTCTTTCACAAATGTGTCTAACCACAGTATACATTTTCAATGAGGGAAACTATTATCCACTAATATACCTAAAATGGGTCTACGATTTCCAGGCCAAAATAAACACAACGACATACCTGATTCATTCAAATGTGAGATTATAGGAAAGCCAACTCTAATGGTGTAGTGAGACAATCTTCTTGGCTCCATTTCAACATCGTACAGCATACAGAATACAGGATGTAAACCAAATTCCTGACAGCACAGTCATCATCCTGCTCTTCAGTGCTTGCACTGATGTCTACCATACCTACTCTGTGTGAGGTACAAGTATTCAAATCTGTTATCTCTTCCATCTGTGAGATCCCTGACTGAGGGTGACATTACAAATTGCTTTCATATATTGTGAGAATCCCCGGTTGTCCTATACCAATCTCTGGTTGTTCAAATCATACTACCCCTTTGGCCTTTGAGGAGTGAAGATAGCTCATGAGCTTGTGAGGGGGCTATGTTAATCCGCTAACAATAAAGAAAAATGGAGGAAACGGTACCTTTTAGTTGCAGAGGGACAAGCGTCACAGGGGAGAACACAAAATCATGTCAGATCATTTTTTTGTTACTGCAGTTATTTGTGTGAAAGTGGTTTAGAGTGAAATTGATGTTGGTTCAAAAAGACCCCAGTCCTACTTACGGGCTCTCACTCTGTGTTCTTGGCACTTCTGAAACAATAAGCCCATAGTCCCTAATGGCGGGTGGAGGGCATTTGGGGATAGATTAAACAAAATGAAATCAAGATTGAAAATCCACACCGAATCCCTATTGAGCTAAACCTTACATGGCCAAAAAAATGCAGTTGAATGGACAGAAATAAATTAACTATTCACAACTGGTCTCTGAAGACTTCCATTTTCTGAAACGAAAATTACAACTGTCATCACTACTATTTCAAGTATTGAAATTAAACACACCACTCAACATTTGATGCAGTGGTGCATGAGAGACTTAAAAGTTGGTCTTCACACTAAACTTTGAGTTACAACACAGTACAAATAATTCCCCTCCTTTTATTTAGGTGTGCTTGCTCTCGCAAAGCCAGCCAAGCACACATATTATTTATTTATACATATTATTTTTGAATTATTAGAGCTAGCTTTATAAAACCTGTTCACGTTCCTGGAACGCCCACGAGCCAGAAATGCTGCGCCCCCCTCCCTAAGTTCCAACGCACTCAATCATAACTAGCTAATAAATTTCTTAGAGGCTACACAAATGGAGCCGGCTACACAAATCGGCTACACATCATTGGAAAGCTACGATTCTTCTGCTTCCATTGAAATAAACCAATTCAAGTTCAACTCGCAACAGTAAGTACCGTCAACGTCTTTGTCCGGTAACATTTCCTTCAACAATGCCAGAGAAAAAAGTTTTACTTACCTACCATTATTTCGGAATGTTCCAGGTATGCACCCAACCCATCAAAACCTCATCTCCGTAATTCCCAAAGGTCCAAAGTATCTAACCATGTCGAGTAATTGTCCAAAAGGTGAATTATATCCACGATCTTGTTGCTTCATTCTTCCTTTGCCAATTATTTTTATTTCAGTCTCTCACACACAATCGCTCATAGGAGATGATGTGGGTCGTGTACAAACGCGGGGATAGTCTTAAAATGGCCGCTACACTCTGACCTTTCGATTGACACCTTGTTTGACCCAATAGGAGCTTCCATGCCGCGGTGACAACCCTCTAAAGCAGGGGTGTCGAACTCCGGTCCTCGAGGGCCGCTGTCCTGCATGTTTTAGATTTTTCCCTGCTCCAATACACCTGATTCAATTAAATGGTTTGTTATAACGACCCTTCATTCAAATCAGGTGAGCTGGATCAGGGAAACATCTAAAACATGCAGGACAGCGGCCCTCGAGGACCGGAGTTCGACACCCCTGCTCTAAAGCCAACTAGGTCTGTGCGTCCCGCCCCTCCCCCCCCTTTCATGCATGTACTCCAAATGGTTCAAGAACAGCTGTCAATTTACTTTGGGTATGCTGTTTAGGCGTTTTTAGGCACATTTAACAGGTTTCAGAAGAGGAAGACACCCTAACTTTTTAGCTCTGGATAAGAGCATCAGCTAAAATGACTAAATGTAACTTGTCCCTCAGTTTTTACACTAAACATGACCAGTGTCAAATTACGACTAGTCAAAACAAGTTGTTGATATCTGTAATGGTAATTCCGGATAGTCAAACTTAAATAATGAAACAGCTTGCCATACCGTAGCATGTTTTTAGAAGAATGTACGTTGTGGCGGCAAGTATTGCTAACGGTAGCTAACTAGCTAGCTGTAGCACTGGATCTACTGATCAAGCCACTTAACACGGGCCGTAGCATGCGACTACTACTGCCGCTGGTCAGTTAGCAAAATATTTTGTCACTATCATCAGCTTTGTTGTCCCTGTCTTTGACTGTTGCTCAGCTAGGATCGCGGGGGGGAGCAACTATTATTTTGCTGCTGCTCAACAACTATGACCCAGCTGGTCACTAGATTTGTTGCTAATCGCTAAATATTTTTTTGGTGGCTAGGGAAGGTGAGTACATCAGGGATTGTCTGACAGAGGATGAGCCAGGTTCCTTCCTCCCTCCCCAACCACCTCGTCGTATCACTGCTCCATGAGTGGAAATGGGTGAATCTCTAAGAGCTCTCAGTATTTATTGCCAATTCCATGGGTAATTGCATGTCCACCCAGGTTTGGAGCAAAAGCCAGTCAAACACTGGCTATCAAGGGGCCTTTCTGAAAGCAAGTGCCGAAGAAAGATTATCTGTCCAACAGGCTTTGGTCAACAACACAGGTATAGTCTTTCTGCACATTGTCCTATCCATCCTTTGCAAATTCACCACAGCACAAGACTGGGTCAGGTGAAGCATTTCGAAAGCCAAATAGAGATGTTGCATCCAAGTAGTTCATTATAGGAGAGAGAAACATTGTCTGGGCCACATGTGCTCTTGTCTCATCTCTGACACTGGGAGTCTTCTGGCTTCCTGTGTGTATCAATCTGCCAGTGAATTGGTCCCCAGTTTATATATTAGCTTGTTGGTGCACTGCTCCATATAAATCACTCTCACACAGGGAAAATAACATTCAACAGGGCAGGAATGAATCAAGATGAACTGAGGACAGGAAATGAACAGCTTGAATGGACGTATTCAAACGCTGAACGAACAGAGTGTTGCTTCAGATTGTTCGGTCAGGAAAAGTTTGCTGCTCTTTGACAGCCTTGTTTGTCCCACTTGAGTTCACCCAACAGTGAAAACTACTGCATTAAGTGCAGTATGTAAATCAAATGCCAGCACAATGTATTTTGTATCCGTGCTGCCGTGTTTGAAACACTATTTTTTAACCAGTGTCAAGTTTATTCCAGGCACTATGCCACTGCAGAAGAGTGGCCCATACTTAGGCCTGCAGTACTGACAGCTAATTTAATAAAGTGAGACAATAAAGACCTGGGCAGACCATGGCAGGTCTCAGACTCCCTTCCTGAATAATGTCCTTTCAAGGACAGAGGTTCTGCCCATCAGAAAGCTCTCTGCACTGTCAAAGGCTTTTCTTTTCAAAACTTTAGTCCTCTTGACAAGCACTGTGCATCAGCAACCTTCACACTCTGTCAAGGATACACAACCCTTGACTATTAGCACTTCGTCCAGTGTCAGATCTCCCAACACACACACACACACACACAAAACTCAACAGAATGCATCCTGCCAGGATTGTAAACGGCGACATATAATACTTAAAGGTAATTTTTAGAAATGTACCCGTCATGGTATGTTGTTTTAAAAACATTGACTGTACAACCGAATAAGGGGGACGTGAAAAGAGAAGGGAATGATAGTCCAGATATACCTTTTGGAAAAGTACCTGTTTACCACACAGGCAGCCCAAATGAAAAACTCACAGCCCACCAATACTGACTTTATTGGACCCTAAAAAACAAACAACACAAAACTTCCATTTCCTGTCTTCCAACCCACCCCAAAGCAGCATTTAATTTGCTCTGTGACACCCAAGGCCATTGGTCAGTGCTTGCTCATTTACCAGAGTGTGAAACGTCAATATATGCTCACAACAAGGGTATGCCATTGCACGGTCAACTCTGGGGGTTCACTCATTTGGAGCTGAACCTTTCCCAAGTTCCTCCTGAGTACACGAGCAAGTCTGCAGTGAAAGATTCTCATTACAACAGTGTATTGTCCACTTCTTCTTTGTGGAAAAGATAAAAAGGAGATCAACACAGAGGAAGCTGTGTCATGGTCTCAAAGGCCAAAACCTCCACTGGAGTCTGGTTCTCCTTCTTCTTTCATAGAGAATTGCTGCAGCCCCATACCCAGATCTCTGGTGCCATTCAATCTCAAGAATTTTCTTGGGAAAACTTACCTGTAAGAGCTCTGTGAACAAGGGGGTAATTAAATGATATTCAGATGTGTTAGCAGACTTTATTACATGAATGAAAAGAACGGACATGGTGTTATTTGTAGTCCTAAACTGACGTCATGTCTTGAATGTGTTTTAAAAGAACAGGCTGATCACTTTGCCCAGCGAGTCACATTGTCTTGTCCCTTGAGTCACAAAGGCTCCAATTAGCCATCACAGGTTGAGAAAATCAATTGTGATTGCTCCCTTTGAATCCTATACTATGTGATATGTCCAACAGGCATTTAGTCTTTTAAAAGGGAAAGGTAAAGAATAATCAAACATTATTCACACCCAATGTCATTGGTTGACAATGAAGGTCGTGGGTATTACTAAGTTAATTGGCTCATAAGACAACATTACAATATGAAAGTCGGAAGAGAAGCAAGGGTATTCAAAAGCTCATTCTTTCACATCGGATCTGTATGCAAAGTCCAACACTGTTTGGGTCATGCTTACATGGTGCTGAGTTTCTCATCCTTTTTGATGTTACTGGGGTTTGCAAGTCACTTGAACTATTTTATGATGAATGGAATGGATTTGATTGAGCTAATCTCTTCAGCATTCTCCTATACCCCTACGCAGTCTAATACGTTTGCCATGTTTAATGATGCATAGGATTTTCCTGAGTAGAAGTTATTTATCTTTATCTGGGTCTTCTCACATGGGTATGTCAGTTGGCAAACTGAAGTATTAGCCAGTCAGAGAACTCTAAGATATTGCATCAAGACACTGCAATAGCCAGCAATCATTGGCAATGTCCTAGACAATGAAATCAAATACACACACCGGTGTTGCATAGTCAGCAAAGACATCATTTGAGAACTGTGGAATATATCTATTTTGAAAAGGACATACACATGTGCTTGCTTGCACATCCCCATTATATGATCAATACAAAACAAACATTTTTCAGCAACTATTTCTATTGACCGACTCACCGTGATGAGAAGAACCCCTTAGCTTAGAGCAATCTTTTGGAATGTTTTATTCTGAATGGTAGACCACACATTGAGGGCACAATGCAGCTTCTAGCTATTTATCATTCTGTTCAGCCAGTTATGTAAATGACAGGATCTTCCATATAGGCTATCCACCACTTGTTATGAAATTATAATTTTTGTGTATGCAAAGAACATGCAGCAAGATTTGTCTGCTTAAAGAAGGTGATAAGGATGTCAGCTGGATGTCTGTGGGTTGTTTATGTGCTAGGATGAAAAGTACAGTGTCCAATCAATAGCTTCTGTAGCTATTGAGATTTGAACTTTGACCCTTCTCGGCAGTAGGGATTTTGTAGAGAATAAACCCCCCACAGCATGAGAATGTGTCGGATCTTCGCAACAATAGATTCCATCTAAGAAGTGCCTGAGGAGACTCTCAGCAGTCAACAGTCATCTTAACAAAGTCTGTCTTTGTTAAGATGGTGATCAGAAACTCTCCATGCCAAACACAACACCTACTTCATGTCTGCAAAGTTTTATGGATAACATTATGTGCTACAGTATCCTTGCTATGTGCATGTGCCTGGAATTCTATTACAATTGAATATTACAAGCGTCTCGCTAAGGCATAAAGTAGGAATGAGTTGGCTGCACAATGGATGAGACATGGATGAAAAACAGGTATAATTAAGCTTAGAAATGTGTCAAATTCCATGAACCATACAGTTATTTCACAGCAGAAATTGGGCTTGTTAGACTGTCATTATGACTCCCATGTACAGTCTTCTCAAGTGTAAAGAATTGCGTGTCACATGGAAGCCTCTCATGCTGTGTCGTCCTCACACTTGTGTTTGAATTAAAAGTTGTTGAGAGACACTGAGTCGTTCACACTTGACATAGCAAACGCTTGCACACTCGATGTGTTACACTGGGAAACAGAGTCTCTGGTGCAACCACCGGCTGCCCGCCTATCAGAAGCGATGCAAGATGACAGAAAATTCTCAGACATTCATCTACATTTACATGACGTCATATCGAATCTCTGTTAAATATTCTTTTTTTTATATAATTTTTATCTAACTGGAATCGAAACCTAAATGTGCCACATATTTCAAATTTGTCATTCCAAAGCCGACACGTGGTGGTAGGAACTTCCTCTGCAGAGGCAGACTGGGACATGATTAGACTCTTCTCCACTACGATGAAAATACTTACTTGGGGCAGACAGTTTATTATGGTATTCTCTTTCATGTCTTTGGAATAAACTTATCACTTTAATGCTCTTTTCCAGATCTCACATTGATTCTCATCCCCCACGGCTCATCAGGAAACTTCAGATAGAAATGACGACCAAAGAGAATAAATAGTCTCTCTGATATGCAAGGTTCCCTAATCAGCCTCCGACAAACAGTCAAAGTTCACCCAAAGGTCAGTCCTCCACATGACATTTGTTGTGCCTTCTTCAACAGAATTCCATCCGTGTTTCCAAAGCTGCTTGAAAGTGAAGGTGACCCGACGATTACAACCTGCTGTTTCAAGCTCAAAGGTCCCGTCGCATGTTGCCAACAGGATCAGCTATGACCTCACCAACGCTGAAGATGAAGCCTGAAAAGGAAGTCCAATCTCCCCGGTAGACATACAAGTACCTTGTGAAGTTAGTCAACAAATACAGTGTTTGACCTATTTCATCAACTGTTGAAATCCATGTCTGGATGGAAAAGTATCATGCTGTGTACAGCGTGGGTGTGAAAGTGATGAGGGCAGAAGTGAGACAGAACGAGGACGTATCAGTGCGAGGGAAAGGGAATGAACAGATAGACTTTATGTAGTGATCAGCATGGTGTTGGTCTCATGGCAAGCACAGGTCTCCATCAAGATTCACCTTTCCCACATGAGAAAGAGAGAGTACCTGAGTCATGCTGTACCTTGATCTATTTACCTCCCTTGCTTTTGAGATCCAAACCTTGCTTTGATGAGGTCATACAGTTCCTGGCAAACAAAGGCTTCAAACTGAAGCCCATGTTGAGGTCAATTGACGTGGAAAACAGGATTTCCACTCCGGCATTTCCATTCAGGTATTATAATGTCATAAAGCTGAAGAATTTCTGCGCAAAGGCAATCTCATGAGGAGCTCCTAGCACATCTGATGCTTCCAGCTCCGTTACATCAAGGGTCTTGGCTGCCAATTCCCTCCCATGTGGCCTGGGCTGGAATGCCAATACCAGGTGAAAAACAGCAGAAGTTTCCCATTAATCCTCACAGTGGGCCTGTCTGGGCCAGGGAGGCGGGGCTCACTGGCTCCAAGTGCTGAGCCAGTCCTCCAGCAGCCCCCTGGTCAGCTCCGACACATGACTGGGTCACCTCCATAGGCACGGCTGGATTCCTCTTACCTCAGGACTGGGTCCTAGCACGAACACCAAGCCCTCCAAGGGATTCACGAGATCCCAATTAGTCATCCGACCCAACTGCAAAATGGGCAGAATATATGGGGGAAGTACTTTTATCACTTCATAAAGACCGAATGTACTTTGCATGAGTTCTGATAGTTATCTTGTCAGCATCTGAACAGAAATACGTGGGCAAACTGTTTTCTGTCTAATTCTCTAATCTATTTCTTAACTTGTATTAGATCATTCAGATAGGATATACATTCCCGACAATTTTGTAGCTGTCAGACCAAAACACTATCATAATGATGAACATTTAATCCGGAGATTTGAAAGGAGCCAAAGGCTACACGTTTCAATGTAGCATAGGGGTGAGAAAATAAAAAATAAATTCTGTATCTGATCCAAAATCTTCCCTGTTAGATAACTGCGGTATCAGTAATTCTCTTTTAATATGACTACCTTCTCCTCAAGGGGGTGGGAAAAAGCAATTCATAATCCCAGGCCTGTAAATTCAGCCCAAAACAAGGCTGGCCGGATTCATGTCTTCCTGTCAAATTTAGTGTTGTGAATGTGTGGCTGGTTTTGTCAGAAAAGCAATATTTACCTGTGAAAATTATAGTTTTTACAGTGGTCATCAATTTTAAGGGTTCAGTTAAACTTTTAGACTCATTTGTCTTCAGAATATTATTAATTTGTAGCTCAGGGCCAAGTTATATCTAGAAAATCAATAGAGCATGCACTGGTTACAATTAGGTGGAAATTAATCAGGGCAACAGGCTGGTTCACTCTGTAAATAATCAAGGGACATATCCAGTAACACCCTGGCAGCAGGATGAGAGCACAAACACCCAAGTCAGGCGCAATTCACAGATCAATCAAAAGGCTTTTATGAAAATGGTCAAAAAATGGGAAAGATTCAGCAATCGACCTGTGATGAACACACTTGTGTAGGAGTGTGTGCAGGAATCGATAGCAGATGATTTATTTCTGGGGTCATGATGGCAGCTAGCTGAGGCTCTTGGGAGGTTCAGGTCTTTATTTGCCAGCAAACCCCTGTGCAGGTCGATCCCTAGCCTCTCTTGTCTGAGGAAGGACAATGCAGACCCTAGGCTGGACACACTAATAATGATAATAACAATAATAAAACAATAATCATGGTTGACAAACAAAACTACCTTTCTATCACCTCCTTAGTGGTGGGTGTTGGAGTGAATGATTTGTGAAACCCTCATAAGTGTAGAGTATGAAAAATATGGGCGATGTTTGAATAAGACAAGAGGAGCATTTATAATATCCAACCTCGATGCAAATCTATAAAATGTACTGTTTATTTTTACACCCATTCATGATGTCCCTTCATCTCTGGTGTGACAGTGTCTGAACTGGACCAGAGGGTCTCAGAGGGCACAGCTTTAGAAGATCCTATCCCTCTGGTGAGATACTGAACCCCTGCATCATAATCATCCTCTCTCTGGGGCTTGTCTCTTTGCCGTTCTACAAAGCGCTCATTAATGCAGTGTAAATGGTGTCGTCCGCTGCGCTCAGCTCCTTTTCCCTGAGCTCTGGGAGCCGTGGTGATTCTCCCCTCCTGGTGTGTGGGAGCAGGCCCCCCTGCAGCCCTGGTCACCGCCTGGACACGTCATTGAACGTCTCTGCTCCCCAACTCAATTTTATACAAAGTGAAGTTAGAGCCAAGCTCCTGGGATGCTTTCAGAAAGGAGGAGGGGGGTGATCTAGACGGCTTGCCGGCGGGGTTGTGTGTGTGGGTGTGTGTGCGTGTGTGTGTGCGTGTGTGTGTGTGTGGTGGGGGGGCGGGGGTAGTACAGGAAATCTGGACTGACCACATGTTTAAATTTCAGGTATGGTGATACCTTCAGAATTTGTATGCGTTGCATCAAACCATATTTAGCCAGCCTGTGATGTCCAGCTGGAGGGGGATTGTATTCCCTGGCCTCTCTCCACTTGAAGATATTCCCTATTATAGACTTCAAATTATAACATTTACTTTATATATTTAATGGGAAAGTGTAAACTCTTTACTATCAGCTCCCTGATGTCTGTGGCAGCAAATTACTTTTTTTTACCTCTATCATTACTGTCACAAAATTGAGAAAATGTATCCCTAAGATGTTCTCATATTGTTTCCCTCGCTACCAGCGTAGATCATTGAATTCAAACCCACAGACTTTCTTACACAGAACCTATTGTCTAAACCTCTTAAGTTTTCCGATTTTTCTTGGTTTAAATATGATTTAGAGTGGCCTTTTCTCATGTTGTGCCAGTGCTGAAATGGGAATGGGGTTTAAATATATTTCAGTGCCCAAGGAGGTCCAAGATAATAGTATCCAGTCAAAACATTGTCTTTCCCTTTCAGCAGCTGATCTAGTCAGCTTTGCTGTATCTCTGTCCCTTAACATTCGAGCAAGACATGAATACAAATCTGCATATCTCGTCACCTCATCTCACATCGCACGTCTGTAACCCTAACTTACTGTACAACTCACATCCACAATCATAGAACGCTTAAAGGAATGTCTGACAGTATGTTTAGATGTTGCCAGTAGCAATTATCCACTTCAATAACACAGTAGAGTGCTGCGCCATGACATCTGAATTGCATAAACTCATTAAACTTTGTTATTGAACAAACCTCCATTTACCTGCTTATGTGGCATGATCCAAATCACAAAATGCAGGTACTTGGACAGATATGAAAGTTCAAGATTATCATAAGGATTGGGAATTTCACGAATTCTTTATCCATAAACCCTGAATGTATATCTTGAGTTCTTCTTTTGATCCATGGACACATTGTTTTCTGTGGGTCCGTCTCATTCCCCCCTGAAATTGTTGGCAATAACTGAAGCAGTAAATGTAAGACTACAATAGGATTGAGCTTGTATATTTCTGTTACAGCGTTCAGTTCCCCTGCCAGTAGCTTCAAGGCTCTTCGTAGTCTCTGTCAACCCTGTCCAGACTCATAATTCCTGTTCCTCCATGTGCAGGAAGCCTGACGGCCATTGGAGGAAGTGAGATGCTCCTCTGGGATATCGAGGCCCCCCCCCCCCCAACTCCCATCCAACCCCCCCCCCCCCCCCCCCCCCTCTACCTCATATGCCTCCGGGAGGTTGAGTCTCCCCTCCAGTCACAACTCAACAGCAGGAAAATCATTTTCCTATTCAGGCCACTCAATGCCACAAGCAATCCGGTGACAGCAGGTTCCGACACAAGTACAGCACCGGCAGCATATTTTGATACTTGTTTGCAGCAGTAAATTAGAGTCCCTTGAAGTTTGGCGTGCTGTGCGTGGCTTGTGATGGGAAGGGAGGGAGATCACACACGCGTTGTCAGACAGAAGAAAACAGTGATGTGTCGCTGTGCCAGATGTTTGTTCCAGTGGATGTGCTGTTGGGTGTTTGCTCTGCTGTATGAGCAAGACTAATTGTGGAGGCAATTCCTAAATTTGCAATAATTACAAGTGATCACAGGTGAAATATAACAACCCAGGAAGTATGCCTCGGAGGAAAATGGAGGTGGCCATATTTCATCTGCAAACTTGATGCAGCCGCGAGCAATGCACCGCATCCAGCGGTGATCTCAATGAGGAAATATTAAGCAAATTACCAGTGAAAATGGACAACCATTTCCATGCCCGAGGCAGGCTTATTTTTTCATCAGTCTGAACCTTTGAGTCATTCATCCATATGCACATTATTCTTCAGTGGTCAGACAGATCAATGGGGATTCTTGGAAAATATATTGGATTGTTTATTCATAAAGCCACATTGTAAATGACGGTTTTACGAGCCAGGGGTGTACGGGGATGCATTTCTTGTCCTAATCAACCTCAGATGACTCTGCCCTCCCTCCCACACCCTATTTATTTGGTATGCGTACCCACATGCACAAACACAGATACACACAGAATGAGTGAGAGAGAGGAAGACTAAAGATGGGGAGAGATACAGAGAGAGACCTAGAGAGTCTTTAGTTGTAACTGAATGCTGTCATTAGCAGAATACCGTATTACCCACTTTGTCAGCTCTGACAAATCATTTAATGGAACGTGGCCTGTTCATAGAGCCCCAGAGTGATACGTCCTGTTTACTCCCCACAACGCAGACTCTGCGACTGTCTGCGGAAACAAATCAAACACTAGTGAGTGTGAAGACATGGAGGAGAGGGACTGAGTTAGAAGGATTTGTATGTATCGCAGATCCCTTTTACATTTCTGGTCTCTTTTCTTCTTTGTTCATATTCTGCCCCCTATGGGTGAGCAGTGGCATTGTAATTTCCATTGTGGTGAAACCAACCTATCATCTCATAAGACAACAAACACGGCACAGTAAAAAGAATAGCTTTGACTTGCATCCCATCATATCTTGTTAAGTGACAGTGTTTTCTTTCAAGTGAACTCTCATACATATAACTTTTCTTTTCACAAAACATATTTCAAATAACGCACTGCAAAGGACGAGTGGTTAAAGTATTGAGGAAATCCCTTCTCTCATATAACCAGGGGCCGGCAGATAAATGATGCTTAGCTTGCATGAGTACCATTCAAAAAATATATTTTTCTCTAGTATAGTGAAGAAAACAGGAGAAACCCTGGGAGGAAAGTTGTAGCTGTCTCCAATATAATTGCTTCTGGTTCTGCTTGATCCGTCAGTCAGACAGGGCAGCATATTTACATCTTCACCCGGTCAAGGTACTCTACAACAGCGGCTCCCTGTGTCACCCTTATTCCTCTCCATACCTCTCACAATACTGTCTCCACAATAAGGCTAAATGAGGTAATCCCCTATTTAGTCCATTACTCTGTTGATTTTGTCAATAGGCAATTTGTACTATTATGGAATTAAATGGCAAGTCATTATCTAAATTGGCACCTGTGATGGCTGGAAACTGTAAATCCCTGTGGATCTCTGTGGGCTGTAATCGGACAGGCCACAAACCGGGGTTAGAATAGCAAGCAAGCTCATGGAATGAAAGATTCGGCATACGCAGGGTGGGTCAAAAAAGATTGATTGATTGATGGACGGATAAATTATGCGGCCTCATCTAATGACATAACTGATCGGAATCAACACAAAGTATGAAAACGGTGCAGGATTCTGGTATATGTTCTAGACAGGGAGGGTAACTTTATGTTATGCAAGCCTGTATAGCTTGTCACTTCGCACACTATTCACACTGTGTGAATTTATGCACACGCAAAAAATCCTGTTCCCAGGGAAAAGTTTTCCCACAGTACAGTATGCATAATAAAGAGGATGAGCTTACCAAAGTAATGGATTCTACCCTCCTAACCATACCTGTATGATTAAATGCATTGGCAAGGCCTCTCAGCCACTGAATCCATCATTTAGTACATTCAAAGATTCATCAGCTTCCTGAGTGGCTCTGTTGGCACACAATGAGCCGACAGAGTTGAAATACCCTAAGTGTGACTGCACCCAATGGTTCACAAAGTAAGAACTGCGGAAAGTAATTGTGCAGTGACTATCACTTCATAAAACGTCTATGGTTGAAACCCTCTTTCTTAAAGTGCTGCAGATTATATTCAGTTAAATAACTCCCAGCCCTCAGTAGCAGAGCAAGACAATAGGCCATACTGTTGGCCTATTGTCACTATTGACTTTTTGTCTCTTCTATTTTCGTATCTGGGCGACCACGGCACCCCATAATATTCAGATTCTTTGTAATTATTTCCAGTAGGAGGAAACTGTGGTTAAAATGTACTGAACTGTGCACAATAGGCGCAGCAGGGCCTTTGTTAATCCAGTTTCCAAATGAGAGCCACTTGTCAAGGTCAGACTCAAATCCGCTATTAATTTGTCCCCTGACAGTAACTTCCTGGGGGTTTCCCAGACATCTTTCATCAGAACAAGCCAATCACTTTCCGGCGTATTTACAGAAATCAACAGCAACAGTCACCCGCAGACAACCAATTGAACCTCTCACCGCCTGTATCTTTCCAAATGACCATGTAATATTACCACAGTTGATCCTATCACATCAGGACAATTTGTCTTGGAGACGGTTACCGAGGGAGGTCCAGGGAAGAGGCTGGATTGCAGTAGTTATCATTTCAGAGCTGCCTCCATAATACCTCTTGGTGAAGGGGAACCACACACTACATGTGACGGCCGTAATGTTTTCCTGAACTTAGACTGGATTCCATGCTCAATGCACAGACCTTACACAAAAGAGTGGTTAAAGAGATACTACTGCCATGCAGATCGATACAGCGTTATGTGACATCACAGGTTGAAGCTGCACAGGTGTAAACACAAACAGAAAGTGTCGACAGTCATCTGCGACATCACAGCTTTGTCCTTTCCTTTGCACTTCCTTGCAATCAGGGTGAAAACCACTGCTGCCTGCCACAACCAATACTGCAACCTCACACATTTACTGGGTTTGACGTTCTGGTGAACCACACCATCAAATGCTGATGTCCAGCTCCGGTGTTGGAGGAGTGCCAGAGGGTGGGGTGAGGCTGTGGAGGGAAAGGGAAAGAAAGTTCAGCAGTGTGTAGGTGTGGAGGGTGTCTCCTGAGTGGATAAAGTTGTGGTGGGTTTGGGGATTAAACATAAAGAGGGCAAGATCATAAACTCACTGCAGTGCCGTTGTGAATAATGCAGGTAGTGTGGAGGCACTGGGGGAATACACTGTCTCCGGCCAAAGCAACACTAAAGACACAGCACATCAGCCAAGCAGACACCCAAGGACAAAGAAGATCTAGTTTTTCCCACCTACTCCAAACTCTTTCAAAAGAAACATCTGACCGGAGACTGCTGAGTAGCAACTTTAAAAAAGAATGTCTGTATTGAGGTCTGACAAGGTGTACGGACTTTCTTACACTTTTATGAGGTTGGTCTCAGTGGTGTCGAAGAGAAGGAAATGTCCACCAACAAATGCAGTTGTGCTTCTAGACTACCTTGTACGTGACTTTAAGCTGTAGACTACACGGTACGTGACTTTAAGCTGTAGACTACCTTGTACGTCACTTTAAGCTGTAGACTACCTTGTACGTGACTTTAAGCTGTAGACTACACGGTACGTGACTTTAAGCTGTAGACTACACGGTACGTGACGTTAAGCTGTAGTTGAACGATGCCATTGCTTGTCTATCATGCAGCAGCCTCACATTCATTAAATCAATCATTCATTTTATTTTACCCGTCAGCTTTTAGTCATGATTGCCTGTATTCTTTTCATACAGTTTCTATTTCCAACACATTTCCAGTTATAGCTATGTTTGCACCTGTGGCGACTCATTACAATTTGCCACAAAATAACAGCTAGGGTTAGGTTTTAGAGGTCACTCCAAGCAGATATAGGCTCCCTCCAACAAAAAGCTGTATCACAACACAAATAGATGCACTCTGCCAGGGTCAGGACCTTTAGAAAGCACATCGCGATTATCCCTATTATTATGCCCAACCCTCTACTGATAATGGTCTGCACAACTGTATATGAATATATATATAGCAGCACATTGTAGAATTCAAATAATTCTGCTCCCTACACATTTCAACAGTTGTTCCTGTTAACTTAGAGATAAATAGAGTTTTAACTTTTGGACAGCACTTACTTAATCTTAATTAATTAATTGGTGTTCCTGTAATGTACTATTGAGAGATTAGCCCTTGAGAGTAACAGACAGTGTGAAAAGAACCGTTTGTTTGTTCATTGATTACCACTTGGACCTGCGAGGCAGAGTCTGGCGAGTCCTGATACAATCTGCTCCTGGCTTTTCTTCCCCTTCCTCTCCTTGCTGTTTACCAGTCCACAATGAGGGCACAGCCACATTAAAGCCATGTCATGGTGAGGGGCTGCTTCCAGATGGCTTTGAACCCTGTCTGGACCTACCGCCATAGGCTCCAATGCAGCAGTACAGGCTCCGGGAGATAAAAAGCAGATGTTCATGTTGTTATTTGTGATACGATGCAAATGGCTTAACTTGAATTTGTAAAAGCTATGAAAAACATGTAATGAATTGTGATTTGCAGCTGACAGCGGAAGAACAAAGAGGGAGAACAACAAAAACTGATGCTTGATATCAAATCTGAGCTGGAACTGGATATTTATACTATACTAAGACTATAAACCATATGTATCACTATTCTGAAAGGCACAGTTCATTCAAATGGGTGTGGAAATAACTACAGAAGTGGAAGCAAGATGATGTATATGATGATGTATATGAATCCTGAGAACGGAAACTAAAGGATGCAGTAGAAGGGACATGATTCTCCTGTCAACTGACGCTGCAGCTTCAAGGCCCGTTCTGTGGATTGGCACTGGCCTCTAATTGACAATCTACCAATCAACATTTAGCCTTCTTGCTACTTGATGGGTGTAATTGTCCAACAGGTTTATCATGGCAGATGGTGGGATGGTTTCTGGTTTCCACAGCTGGTGATTCCTGTGGCGAGAGTGTAACTGAAGCAGCTGTAGACGTGATGAAAATGTTTGCTGTTTTCTTCAAAAAACTAAATAAGTTGGGCAGTTGTCCCGTCTTGGCAATAGAGTTGCCGCACTTCACATGTTGTTAATGTTATTCCATGGAAAGTGTTCAGAAAAGCATTAAATGTGTTTAAAACCACATCAAATGTGTTCAAAACATAACAACAAACAAAAAACACCATTAAACTAGGGTTAGGGTTAAGACTGTACTCTGCTATGGTGTAAACTGGAATAAAATTGAATATTTATTGTAAATATATATTTTTATAGAACTTTCCTATTCTTTAATTGGTGCTCATGCTCTCACAAATCAAAACAGAAAAATGTACAGAACGTATAAAAGTTACAAGATTCAGCCTTAAGCATGCAGTCAGGCTCACGGGACAGTGATGAAACACTTGTGATGGATGTGGCTCTGCAGGATCTTGATAATGACATTCATTAGTCATTAATCATCAACTGCCATAAACTTTGTCGGCCAAGGATGCCAATCAGAGGATCCCAACTCATGTCTCATTAAACTGACACCAGCACCTCACTCATCTGCCAATAGGCTAACTGCAAGGGACAACAGGCTGGAGCCCATATGCTTTGTTATGAGCCTTTTTATTGTGCCACGTCTTCCATGCTGCATCTTTTCCTTTTTTATATTTATATAGCTAGCATATAAAATACTTTTATATATTATGAACTTGTCTATAGTGAAACTGCTCTCATGAAGAAGGCGAGCTGCATTGGTTAATTCTCCACAAACGGCCTCTCTTTTATTGGAGGTGATGACTTGAACGACATCTCTTTCACAGGCTGCAGAATCTTTCGCTGTTCTTCACAGCTCTCGGCTCCACCTGCCCTTCCTGCCTGAAACCTCCTCTGTATTAGAGCAGCACTGAATTAATAAGCCCCTCACCCAGACACCACCGGCTGAGGAACGCAGTGTTCTGCAACACTGTGGAGCCAGGGCTACTTCGGAGACAAGCTACAGCCACTGATAGCAGCATGATGTGAACTGAAGTTCTGAAGCTTAATAAAGAATTCATGTAAAAATGAATATGCCTTTAATCCGAGCCCCACTCTTATTTTTGAGCATGGGATAAACATGTGATGGAGGCCATCCCGTGGTCGAATCCTCCAGCATCAACGTCTGTGATGATAAGACACAACATATGTCCCCTTCGCATCCTGCTGACTTCTTCATTTCCTGCACACAGGAAGCAGCTATGTCAATCTGCAGTTGTTCAGATGTACCTTATTTTCCCTCTTTGGGGGGTTTTGGAAGCACCGTATGTTATGTTTTTCCTTATTCAGATAGGTATAGTATGTTCACTGTTGGATAATGTGTCCCCGGACAGACCCTCAATGCCGTAATCTACTTCTGTTGAGCCGTCAATTGTACGTTCAAAGTTTCTTCACTTCCTCTTTTCCTTCTGAAGGAGGCCTGTGAAATGTGTTTAGCCTAAACTATTACCTAGAGGTCACAGGGACAGAGGTGGAACCATGAAAACGCTCTACCTCATCATTCCATTTATAGAGCTGCACGCTGTTCTGCTCCTCTGCCGACTCATCCAAGCGGCAAGTGACTGCTGCAACTGGTGCACTCATAAGGTGAAGTACCTGCTCTCCTCTGGGGAGCAGGCACGAATGAGCAACTTTCAGAGTTATAACAACACACCCTGCCAAGGTGGCTAGGCTGGCCTTTACTTCCTGTATCATCACAAAGGAAGCTGCAGCTAAAGTGATGAGCGAGCATTCCATCCTCATTATTTTTTCAGCTCGACACTAGTTGTCACTTTGGCTCTGCAGAGTCAAAAATAAAAATTCTCTCGCAATTTTTTTTTTTTCTTCAATCCCCCAGACTCTTATAGTTTTGGGATCTCAACAGACATCTTCATTACTTTCTGGTGAATAGCTTTGCCCGCACACAATGTTCTGGTTTCAGAGACTCTTAAGACTTTATTCACACTGAGCTATTCAACTGGTAGGAAATACAAAGAAATTAGAAATAACATCTGATCATCTGTGCCAATCTATTTTAAGTTAAACATGAACAATTACCCCAGAGACTACAGGACCTTCTAACACGAGTCTAAATGTTCATCAGCGCCACTAGAATTCCCAGAGAAATGCTGCTATTGCCAGTTCCTTCAGTGTAGAGGACTGATTGAGGGAATAGATAGGACTGTTTCATGTTTATCTTCTGGAATCAATGCTTCAGCAGGTGAGCAAGCAGCTTTAGGGGGGATGGTGGGAGGGAGTGTGGTTGGTCCCTTGACAGAACAGAAATTTTAATTAGCATTGCTAGCAGTTTGGGTCACCAACACAGACATCCATTTGAGACTGCTCAATATTTAATTAAATGGCTCTTGCTTTACACCTTTATGCTCACAGCACACAATTCCCTGAAACACCTCTTATTTGCCCTCCAATTAATCAGCGATAAATACTTAATGAGAAACTGCTCTGTCAAAGCAAATCCTCAATACTTTACAGTATGGTGCACATATTGTATAGCTGGCATCGGTTTGTTTGACAGAAATGAAATGTCTTTCAGTGACAAGGTCATCGAAGCATTGGTAAGAAGCCTTTGTAGTCCCAACTACTCTATTCTGCTTTCAGTACATCCCAAAACAATGTTACCACCTCTTCCATAAAGGTTTTCAAATGGTTCTATCAAATTTCTCCCTTTTCAAAATCTGAAATTCATTTTCTCCCCTCATTGCAGAAAGAACTTCCGTCAACTGCCTTTGAGGATTCAAGTCTAAACATTAGAGTTTGCTGCTGGTGTGATTCGAGAGAGGGTCCTTTCTCCCTTTTGATCACAGGGATTATTTGGAGGTTTACTCTGTTAAGTTCAATTTCACCATTTTATTGAACTTTTTAGCATTTAAATGACTTTTTGTAATTGCCCAAGCGAATCTTAAAATAACACGAGGTGAATAGCTTTGCCACCCTTCTCTGCTCTCTCTCTCCAATCGTGTCATCCTTCCTATTTACTCTCAATAACAAGCAAACACTAAGTCCTCCAAGATCCCTGTTAGGAATATATCTCACTTCAAGTGTTTCACGTCGCTGTTGGTAGTCTGACTTTGATTTGCTTCTGTGTGACACAGCAATTGAAGTTTGCTAGCCCTCTACATCAAGAAAATATTTGCCAATTATTCACACCGCCTCTGGGAACAGGCCGTTAGAAGCACACAGTGTTAACATGCTGCCCAAGAGTCTGAACTAAGCCTGAACTATGTGTGTGTGTGTCTAGGCGTGTGTGTTTATGGTGGTGTGTGTGTGGGTGTGTGTGTGTGTGTGCGGGTGCGTGGCGGTGATAGTAAGCTTGTCGGAGTCACCATGCCTTTGAGTTCCTTATCTTGTAGGTACACATAAGGACTTTCACAACGTTTGGCTGGGGCATGGCTTCATATTGGAGTGTGCACCAGAATGCTATTAAAGCTCGATTGGGTGAGAATACACTTGTGTGTTTCCCGATAGGCATCGATGTACAACAGCATCAAAGGCTGTCTCTTCTCAGCTCGGGCCGATAAAGACATCAAAAGCTGTCAAAGGCAGAAAGTCAAAAAACAAAATTTAGTTAGCAGAACAATTTTGGATAGAAAAACCGTAGCAATATACATTTGGAATACATGTATTGGCCAAGTGATTGAATGGTAAGTGTTTGGAATAGCAATTTATTCCCTAAGAAGTGTGCCATTTACCCTGACCTGCTGAAACAGCCAACTGGCTCGAACTTCAAAAAGAATAAAGCTGGTGGGGAAAGAACAATGATCCCAACTCTAATAAAAATACTAAATCTTGAAAGAGATTCTAAATAATAAACCACCCATTGGAAAAGTAATGGAACATAATAGGCAAAGGGAACAGTTTTAAGAGTTTTACAGACCCTGTGGGCACACTTTACCTTAAATCAGAGCTCTGGAGAGGACAATGGCTATTTTTATTACAATGTCCCACAGTCACGATAAGGCCGTGGATTAATGTGGCATCAAAAAATTTTTTAAATGTTGTCTGCGCTCCAATGATAAGGAGGCTGCATGTAAATACAGTTAACATCAGGCACTTTGCACACATCACTGGAGGGCAAGAGAGCTGTATGACGTTACATTATAAATCTGTGAGAGAGAGAGATAGATAGAGAGGGGGGGGAGAGAGAGAGAGAGAGAGAGAGAGAGGGGGGGGGGGGAGAGAGAGAGAGAGAGAGAGAGAGAGAGAGAGAGAGAGAGAGAGAGAGAGAGAGAGAGAGAGGGGGGGGGGGGGGAGAGAGAGAGAGTGACTCACTGATCTAACATTGAAGGGCCTCAATCTGTCATGGCAATTAAAGACAGAGCTTTTTTCCCCCAAAACACTTTTTTAAATTCAGACACACTGATAAACTATTGCAGGATACTGAAAGACACCTATCATTCAATTGATAATCTACAATGTCTACCTGTAAGAACATCGATATTCATTGTTCTACACAGTTTCCTTCCAACGGTACGAGAGAGACTGGTTGTTGATGATCATTCTCTTTCAAACTTTAACAATTAAAACCTTAACAACGACCATTCGCGTTTCTTCACTCTGTGTCCTGCTGGTTGTCCCAGTAAATCATAGCACCACTTCACTGGTGTTGTCTTATAATCCATGTGTAAACATCTATTCTCCTTGCTCCTTCCCGGCGGCTGCCTCACTTTCCACTGAATGAAATTGTTTCAAATGAGAGTTGCCAGTGACTTTCCACTGTGAGTACCTCCCCCCTTATGAATTCCACAAAGGTGACCCCAGGGACTGGTGTATAAACCAGACAGCGTGCCAAGTCAACATGAGCTGATAGTGGCGAGGTAGGAAAAGAGAGAAAAGGACTGGGTGACGTGTTGACATTCGAAGAAAGCTTTTCCCCCACAGTACATTCTAGAACTCCTGGACCCACATTCAATTTGGATAAACTTCTTGACTGTACAATTTTCTTTCAGTCAACTCAGACATAAGATTCAATCAGTTATTCACATGAGGGTCACCGATTGAATGAGGGACCTTCACATGAAGGAGGAGAACACAGTCTTCCTATAGCTGCAGGATTGTATAAGGCATGACATGAAGGCTGAGCTGAATAGAGCTGGTTCGAGCAATGAAGAGTGACAGCGACAAGCAGAGGAGCAATGTTGCCTCACACTCAATTACTGTGAATTCATTTGGGTGAGATGAAGGAAGTCTAATCAGCCTCGCAAGATCTCCTGTGGATCCTTCTCGGTTCACAACAGCAACATCTGCTCCCGCCACCACATTCGGCACTTTCTAGCTTTTGCAAGTCGGAACGAGAAACGCTCTCCCTGCCCTATTTTCCTTTGCGTCAAAACAGTATGTAATTATGTTGAAAGGAAGTCCCACTTTTAGAAAGGAGGCAGTTGTTTGTTGCTCTGCTCGCAGACCCAGATGCTCTGGTGATGTTTTGTAAAACTTCCCAACTACCAACCAGCAGAATGACACACTCTAAAGGAAATGCTGTAAAAAAAAAGCTGGTGAATGCTGTATTAGACGTTTTACCGAGCCATACATGAAATTCAGAAACATAATCTGAATGACGTATAATTCAAGGACCAAAATATAGATTGTGGGCGTTTTAATTACTCAGACATGTTCTCAGGGCGGAAAGAAGAAGACTTGGTTTACTTAAACAACCAATAAAAACAAACAGAGAACGGGACTTAATGTGTTGGAAAGTGAGCCCAGCAGTTCACACAGCATGTTAAAGAATGTAGGCTTGGCTGTAAAACATTTGTTATTGTCCACAGAGCTGCTGGAGTAGCAGGCTGTTTACTGATGCTACTCTTAGATAAACATGATGTCAACACTGGCTACAGTGTAGTTCTGCTCTAGGAACAGCAGACACAACGCCGTCGCTCCTCAAACTGAAGTAGCATGGGAACATTGGATATACTACTAAAAAGAAAAACTGCATAAGTTAACACTACAAACTATTCTGGCAGAAATAGCTAGATTGATCTACCTACTGTAGCTGTTATCCAGTTCATTCTGGCCCCAGCCCTCCTCATAGCCTCTCCTCCCAGCCTCACCCTGATATGTCTCCTGTAATCGCGACATGAACTAATCCACAAATTAACCGAAATTCAATAACATGCTAGCACTCTACTATAGCATTGCCTTCACGGTTTTTCGTCATCTTAAGTTTGAGAGAGTAAGTAACATACCAAAAAAAATGTGTTCAGGTATTAATTCACAAAATAAATATGAAGATGTTCTCACTATTTATGTGTAGTCAATAGTGTATATATTCCATGGTACAGTATAAAGTGTATTCAAAGGCCTAGACCTTGGGAACTCACTTCAAATGCCTGCAGTACATTGGCACATTCATATCTTATGTCATATCATAACTTATATCATAAAAAAGTATCATTTCAAGCATCGTTGTTGTTGTGCTGACAGATTGAAAGGAAAGATCTTTGTAGTCTGGGTCTTCCAGAATTACCAAAGCTAGGAGAGTACCTTTTCACCAGAAAAGTTGGGCAATCATCCTGTGTTGGTCCATGTTATTTTTCACATAGATAGTGTTTTGATTGCCTGTGGGGAAAATAGTATTATTTACTCCAAAATTGCCCGGCTTGATTCCCATTGGGGGAACTTGTAAGCTCAGACTAAACATCTCTCCGGTCCCCTGCTCTTCGCGTCCTCTACTCCATTTCCACTGTCAGGTGAGGCTCCAGTTTCTCCGACAGTGTAGCACTCATTGGTGAAACAGCGGTCTTTACAGCTAAAGAACTGCAGCTCCAACACCTCTCAAACAGATGGTTATGTCAAAGAGCTATCTGGGAGTGCTCAAACACTGCAGGGGCTTAACTACATGCCTCTTCAAATGAGCTCTTCATAGCAGGATGAACTGGAATTCACTGGTGCAGGCTTCTTATGGATGACCATTAGTGAAAGAAAAAAAGATTTTGTGAAAAAAAATCCATGGTCAAAAATATGTTCTGCTTTCAAGTGCATATTGCCCGGCAACAGACAGTTAGCTCTCCATTCTGATTGCTCATGGATTCCATCAGAGCAACCTTTGTAATCACCCAGTAGAGAGATGTGTAGCCATGTTTGCAGATTACACTTGGTGTGGGTATGTTACAGAGTGCTGGAGGATAGCAGGTGTGAGATGAGTCACACTCCAAACTTGGAAAAGATGATGAAGATCAGCAACACACAAACAGAGATACGAGAGAAGAAAAAAGAATAATCTGGAGCAGGAAAACAGAGAGAAAGATGCAAAGTCACTTTCTTTCTGCTTGTCAGAGGTTTAGCCATCACCATCATCATCAGTTCCATCATGTCAGTCGTCAATTTCAAGAAACCAGAGACCAATGGGGAAACAGTTCTCCTCCTTAGAATTGCACAGAGAAATCAAATGGTAATTAATTCCTAATATGGGTTAGAAATAGCCTAATTGTCTCATGTGCCCACTGCTCTTAGCCACCAGTTGCTTGTTAAAGAGGATGAGTGAACCGTTAATGATGCTGTACAGTGCACTGTTGTAGCTTGGCACAGCCCATCCAGTATTCCTTAATTAAAATCCTGTGTACATTATGCCATTATTATTGCTGCTGAGAGAGTCATGGCTCATCTGCTCCCACTGGGAGCTTGGAATCATGACAGCATGGCCACGTTTCCCTTCTGTCACCCTGAAGAGAGAATACTGGTGACAAAGACTACAAAAGAAAAAGATCATTCACAACCGCTTTTCTCCACGAGGTTTGCAATTTTTAGCTTACCGGTGTTTGATATATCTACCTAGATGTCAGATATATGACAATTGTTGCCCAACCCTTTGCCTGTCAAGGTAATTGTTTCCCCTTGTCGGATATTCCTCAATTGTTTGCTGTCCCCGACTTATGTACCTCAACCACTGTCTAATACATCCAAGTCAAGATTCACAGATCTCATTATCTTATTATGCCCATCATCTCTGCACACAATATCGGTGGCACATGGAGAATGATAAGAGGACAAAATAGATAATATTATTCATGAGGATTTGCTGCCCTCTGAACTACATCATTTATGAGAGAAAAGGCATACCCGTTCTTGATGGTGCGCTTCAATGGACATCAGAAATCCTCGAGGCTGATTGTCCTAATCTAATACATGCAGTATTGGGAGATCCGCAAATTCACGATGGCCTCAGAGCTGTCATTGGTGTTCTCATTAAAGATTAACAGGATTGAGGGGATGGTGTCGTACACAGGTTGCCCCTTCGGTCTTTTCCAAGTGAATCCAAGGCTGCTTTTGTGATCCTTTCATGTCCCCCGGACCAAAGTCTGGAGAGAACAAACCGGCTCCATCTCTCTCACTGTCCCTGTCATTCCCTTTTGTGGCTGAATAATGAAAAGTGTCTTCGCACTGTGAAATTAGAGATCTAACAAACAAAGTAGCCAGGTTTTCTTTTTGGCACTATCTTCACCAGCCTGAAAGGATAAACAAAGGGAGGATTTTTTTTTATTTTTAAGAACTGAACAGCAGTGTTCTCAGCAATATTTGATCTAATATCCTGTTTGAGATTCAGTTTCAGACCATCACGCTATTTACTTCATACACACAGAGACCATTGAAACTCTCTTATCTCTTTCTCTCTCTCGGTTCTCTCTTTTAATGAATCACATTCCTGTTCACGTTGATGCTCTTCATGATAAAAAACAAGGAAACTGCTTGTTGTACACAGATGTGGTACTTTCAGTTACTAAACCACTGACTACATGTCTCAAAATGAGCCCCAGCACCGTTCCTCTGGCCTGCTCTATGGGCTGTGTGACAGGTCGAGAGGCACTGGGCCAGCGACCTAAGAGCCACACTCATGTGGGCAGTACCTGTATGCCACAACACATTTACATTTAGTCATTTAGCAGATGCTCTTATCCAGAGCGACTTACAGTAAGTACAGGGACATTCCCCCCCCGAGGCATGTAGGGTGAAGTGCCTTGCCCAAGGACACAATGTCATTTGACACTGCGGGGAATCGATCCGGCAACCTTCTGATTACTAGCCTGACTCCCTCACCGCTCAGCCATCTGACTCCCTTTTCCTCCCCACATAAAAGCTAAAGAGAGAATGATTGGACGCAGACAATCTAACTGTGAATTAAGATGGGCCACAGCTTATTGCAAATTACTAGTGGCTGTTGCTAGACTGCATTGGTCATAATGACTCCTGGATTTGAGAGTTTAGCAACAGATACTCAGAGACAGATCTTTTTATTGGACCCCAGAGCATATGAGGACGCATTCAGGCAGCCACCTGCCTTGCTGAATCACCCCCATGCCTTTCTGGTCTGTGACACACAAAGGAAATATCCTACTGTACCAGCCAACACAATTACAAAGGTTGTGACAACACTTGTCATTTCCAATGGTCACTGCGAAAGGCATCTACAGCTCTTTGTGGGTTATCTGCACACATTTACATAAATCCAAATGTAATTGACATCCTGAGGTAAATATGAAGTTCATGCGTCAGAATTTCTTGTCACTTAAGATTTAATTGAATCAGGAAACAATGTTCCTGTGCTTTGTCTCTGCAGGAGAGAACTGCATGGGTCATGCACTGCTGGGACAAGAATCCATCTGGGATAATTGACATTTATTCTATCTGAGCAGTAGGGCGTTAGCGAATGCTGATGGAGGACCATATTGTTTCAGTGGAGTGTGGAGAAATCTGTCTTCTGCTGTGTATGTGTGTGTGTGTGTGTGCATGTGTGTGTGTGTGTGTGTGGGGGGGGGGTGTTGGTCTAGAGAGAGGGGGTGGGGGAGAAAGAGAGATAGAGACAATGAAACTTTGGGCTCTGGGGACCATTACCTTGCAACCACATTGGTTGCTTTGTCTAATCTAATGCAAAAAAAAAGGCTTTTCGACCATATGACTCTTTCCGCCTCCAGAAAACAAACTTGAGGATCTACTTGAGCAGCACTGAGTTGACTGAACGATCGGAATCTATTAGTTCTTTACCAGGTTCATAAACCTGGGAATAAAGGAAAGTCTAGTGAATTCAGTTTTCCATGAATGCATTTGTTTTCCATTTCAATGATAACCCATTTTTGCAATTTAAGGGAACAGTTTTTGGAATTGCAGGCCACACATGAAATGAAATATAATTTTACTCAATATAGTACCGGTATGTTCCTTGAAGTTCAGAATGTTTTCATTTTACTGAATAGAAGGCAGTTACAGGTTAAAGGCAGACCATCTAGCATGGGTAACAGTACAGTAACAGCGTTAATGAGAAACGGCAAACCAAAGAGATGTAATTTGACCTGAGAACAGAGGGTACTTCAACAGGAACAAAGGATCGATCAGAATACTCTGTTCGGTTGATGCACGTCTATCACAGAAGTCTTTCACAATGTTTTAACTGGGGGTTGTTTATCTATTGTTGGCAAATTGACACTTTCGCAAAAAAAAACAAAAAAAACAAGGCCTGATACGTTCTCTTTAAAAAAAGTTGATTTATGGCTTTTACATGGGGTAAACAAGATGTGTGTATCTGGCCACTGGGAATTCTGCATCTTGGTGGAACTGGAAAATATGCAATTCTGAACTTGGCTTTAGACCTCCATGCAGGCAGCAGCTATATGTGACCTCTGCTTGACAGTTTTGCTGATGTGCCTGCTGAGGTTGGCATGTATAAATGAATCTCAATTTCCTTTATTAATTTTACGTCACTATAAATTTATTTCTAAGTGGACCTGCCCGAGCATTTCAGCTTACTGCAGTACAGGAGGAAGTGGCTCCGTCATTTTCACTCACGTAAGAACTTACGTATGTCATTTCTAAATGACATTGCCAGTATTTACCTTTGACCTCAAGGAATACGATCAGAAAATAAGTGACAGTATCTGAGCAGGTTTAAAATCACAAAAGTTAAATCTCTTTCACACAGTAAATTATTTTACAAAACCAGACCCACAATTCTCACAGTGTTTGGGGGTTGTGTCATGACCATCTGGGTTCAAACACACAGCCAAGGCCTACCAGCCAGTCTTAGCGTCAGGGTAAACTTTACATAGACCTTACCTCCTATTCCTTCTGTTTGCAAAACAAACAGAAACTGATCTCAGAATAGACACCCATGTGACTGCCCCTGGCATATATATTCTGCCTGCCAGAGCTGGTAATCCAAAGCAGAGCGGGGGAATAACTTTATCTGAGATATGATGGCATCTGTCTCTCAGGCTGCAGCCTCCTCATTACAGGCAGTTTCTTTGACTGGTTGTTCAGGCATCAGCTGTCACAGTTCATCAGCCATGCCAAGGTAGGGGTGAGATAAACAGTTGCCACGAGGCTCCTGTACAGCACTGGAGCTGCAGAGAGATCAACTCTGTGACCCAGCATGCAGAACTGCTCTCAACATAAATTATAATTCTCTTGCAATACATCCCACATTTTCAATGGATCAAAAGTGGAGGAAAATACTAGGTACACTACAATAGGGCGTGTGTTCTTGTAGAGGTGACGGGAGGGGAGGTATAAAGATGACCAGCAGGTAAGCACCCTTGCTATTCGGCTGTGTCCTTCTCCCTGACCTGGCCGTGGTTGTATTCGGACAACCTGCCACAGCACCTGTCGTCTTTCCCTGCTCTTCCTTCAGCATGCAGGGCACTCCGCTCTGCCTGCCCTGCCCTGCTCCGAACACCTCCCAGTGATCCCAGAGCACATTCCAGGAGCAGGGAGAGGAAAAGCCGCAGATTTTCTCAGACGCGGGCGTTAAAGTCAGTGGTCAGGGAGGGAGCTGGCGCTGAGGGATGGTCTTAATCCCTCCAAATCCCTAGAAGCTTGTGTACCTGACCCAATGGCACTGAAAATAAATTAGTTCCCGATTGGCAAAGATTTCTTATGGAGGTTCTAACTTAGCAGTGAGCTGATCTAAGACTATACTTTTCTTGCTTATTTTTCTTATCACCTGTGTCATGAGTTGTGCGCGTACTGGGAAGAATCATCACAAACAAAAAATGTCCTTGATCCCTGTCTAACCTCCGTGTGGAGATGGGACCACTCTGTTCCTCTGTAGTCTAACTGTTACACTGTCGGGTTTTCTCAAGGTTATGGCCATTACCTTATCCCTGTCTCCCAGACCTACTGAAGTAAAACACTGAAATGTTGTTCCTTTAGAGAGTGCTTTGACACGGATTAAACACACTGACTTTATCACATCCATTTTGCTTTACCAGGATGGATGGTTACAGAGTACCGAATGAGAAGAACAAAGTTGTTTGGAAAGGAACCTAAAATAACTTTCGCATGAAAGAAATAGTCAGTCTATCTTTTAGCAAAAATGTAATACAATTGCAATTTTGGAAATGCATGGCTAACGTCGTCTTGATAATTTCTCTTTATTAAAATTATTTCATAATCCGAATCTCATCAAAAATCACTGTATATAAGGGTATGTAGTCTATGAGGCATGACATAAGTCAAACATAAAACACTTTCAAACAATGCACCCCACAGAGGTAATGAGTACCGTGTTTCCATTATGATATATGTAACCTAAATGATCCCACCACTGGCTCCAAACACAAAGAATGTTTACTGAGATCGTTCCTGTGGGAAATCTAGACTGCGACGCTTGACGATGTCCATGGGTCTGAAATCTGTTTAAACATGATTTATCCTCTTTGAAATCAGATACAAGTACTCCAGACTAAATGTAGGGAACAAGAAAAGAAAATAAGCAAAGTATTTCTCAAAGACCAGTGCAAGGCATTGATATCCACCAGCCATGTTCCCTCAAAACAGCTGATAAGGGCGATTCTCAGACTCTGATTCTGGGCATTTCTAAGATTTGTCAAACATGGTAACAGATTGTTCAGAGAATGTTCTCCCAACATACTTTTCTGTTATAGTTACATAACCTTTTTTTCCTCATTTTTCTTGAAATTTTTATTTATTTGATTTGGTGGTACAGATTACAACTCAAACAAAAAATCCTGGACGATCACATCTTTCTCATTTAAAGTGAATTATCCCGATGTGTGAAAGTATAAACAATTAACGTTCCGTCAGGGACGCACCTCTCAGAGAGATTAGAGAACATCTCCAAAAAGGCGGTGTCACGGTTGCGTCAGAACGAAAAGGTCAAAAGCTCCTCTCAGTTGTAACCTCTCAAACCTGAGCTGAGAAACTATCACAGAGGAGAGACCATGGAGGTCTTAACAGTGGGATCTGAGGGGGGGGGGGGGGGGGCTGTGTACGACGCCAGCATGGCGAGGAGAAGGGGTACTGTGCCAGTCCCTTAGCCCACACACTCTCAACCACTTATCAAGAGGGATGTATCCAAGATCGTGTGGAACAATCTGCAAAGGTCACTCTCAGCTGGTCCCCTCGCTCAGCAGTCAATCTATGCAGACGAACAGCAGCCTCAAGCTGTGCGAGAAGAGAGGCACTTTGTCACCTGGTGACCAGGAGGCCAAACCCGTCTGATTCAAATCATTCCGTGAGGTAGAATGTAGAGCACTCAAATAACAGACTATGGAGACATGTATTACCTATCAATATGGGACTCTTTATTCCTAGGACCTAAAATATTCCTCCCTGTAATAATCCCACTGGCAAGAGCCCTATAGCTTCCATTCAGGTGAGCTTCTTTGACTCACGGTGCTATTCTAGTGGGTGTTCAGGACCAGCAGGCTGCTACAGAGCACCTCAGACTAATACTAATTAGCCTGTGGGATTATTCTTTAGATGATTTATTTAGTGTGTCAAATAAATTCAGCGTAAATGAATGGAGCATTTAGATAAAGTTAAAATGATTTAGCAAAATGACGCATTCAAGTCCCCAGTGTGTGCGGTGTTTACTTGTCAGTGCCCTGCGTAGGGAGTTGCTCTACTTATGGAAAATTATTTGTGGGGATATTTGCAAAGAGGTGTGTTTTTTTCCCACCACTCTAATTAAACAATGTAAGTCTTATCGAGGACATAGATATTCATAATGCCAACCTCGAGAACTGGATGTCACCTTAAAGCCATAAACAAAAGATGAATGTTAGTCAGCTGCGATAGTGTTATGTAATCAATCTTGTGACTTATTTGAGGAAACCGAATATTTCCACCATAAGAGAGTGCTGACACAGACATAAAGATATTAATGAACGTATTATAATTGTGTGAGATCTATTCACATGACCAAATGCTTGAAGTAGCCTATGCCTGGCTGGTTTCTCATAATGGGAAAATCAAAGGATCGGGAGGGAATTCTGCTGTTAGAAGTGCACCAGCATCACCCTGTGGTTTTAAAAGACCATTACACACAAACACACACAGATTGATAAAGCAACTGCATAAAAGCATACATCTGCTTCCCAGGTTCCTATTGTGCAATTACCATATTCTCACAGGTCTTCTCAGTGTGTGGAGTGGAGGAAAACACCAAACGAATTAAACTAAATAGGACCCATGCATCTCATAAACCAACGGCCATTTCCACACCTGAGCATTTGGTTGATAGTTAAGAGAATTTGTGTAATAAACTTTGACTAGATCGAGCATAAGGCTGGTGCCACTAGCAGAGGGAGGAGGAAGACACCTCACTTCCTGAGCGCTGCTGCAGTCACGGTACACTGCCTGGGGAAAACTGAAGTGTTCTTAGCCATAGCACTAGCTATCATGGAAGCGGAGTCGTCATAAAGTTATGCCTGCCAGTCAGAGGGTTAGAAAAGGACACTTTTAATAAGACTCTCTTGTTATCGCTTCTGTACGTTTGTGTAGAGAAAACTACTCCATGTCTCGTACCATCATTGCGCATGTGGAGTTCACAGATTGCGGAGACGGGTTAGTAGCTCGCGCTACTTACTAACGTTAGGAAAGCTACATTAGCTAGCTAGTTGGCTAGCGCCTAGCGGCCTTGTGAAGCTGGCTCTAGCTGTCAGTCGGGAAGCTATTCACCGAGTCGGCGAGCAGTGCAAGCTAGCAAAGTATCAACAAAGATGTATTAATAGTTCTAACTAAAATGGCAGATAGCTAGTCAACTCTGCTGTGGGGGGCAAGTTATTTAGAACTAGGTAGCTAGTCAACGTCAATCTGGAACGCCAGCGACTTGTGAAATAGCTTGCTAGCTGAATGTTGTTGTGTTGTTTGCTAAGCTATATATCTTGCTGGGCTAGCTATATTAGCAAGAAACATGTACCAAAACTAACTTTACACTTAACTATCTTAAATGCCAACTAGCTAATAAGCTGCTAAATCGGATATCTATTTAGTTAGCGGGCCCGTTACATTGAAACTTGTCTGTTGCCAAGTTTAAGTCAGCTGGAGTTAGACTAGCGAGCTAAATAAAAGTGGGATAGAGCAGGTATGCAGTAGTAGTAGCTTCAGTATAAATGCGTGTGCATGCGTTAACTTGCTAACTAGCTTGTTTACGAGCCAAGTAGACGCTAATCTTCTTTGTTTTGCTTTCAGAGTCTTTTTTATTAGCCAATGAGAAGTTAACCAGCTAGCTAGCAGGCTAGCAATGTCATTGCCATCTGCCGATATGCTCGAAACTCCACCTGGTTATCCCTTTGAAGAAATAGAGTATGCGGACATTGAAGTTGAAGAGGTAAGCAACAACAGAGATGTAGCTAGTTACATACTGCTGTCCATTTGACAGCTGTGAGTTACGTGTGAATTAATGTAGCCATATTGCTTATCAGTCCGGCATCATAAGGATGCATGCTAATTAATGCACAGTAGTTTTCTCCTTATTGATCCTGGGAAAGCACCCTGAATCATAAAATGTCTAAACAAGAAGTAGGCCTATTCAACACATTCTAATGCCAACAACATACGCCGCTAATGCATGCTTCCATGTCGCTGATAGCCGGAGAGCACTATACAGAAGTCCTTTTCTGTCATTCTAAAACTAGCTACATTTTCCTTTTCAGGTGGTTGGCAGAGGCGCTTTTGGAGTTGTCTGCAAGGCCAAATGGAAAGGCAAAGACGTTGCGATCAAGACCATAGAGAGTGAATCTGAAAGGAAGGCCTTCATAGTGGAGGTATGGTTATTTTATGAGAATGGGAACTTAACAGTGGGCAGCAACAATAAACCAGCAACCATGAACATTCCCTTGAACCAGACTAGTCTATTCAGTGAAATCTATCTTTTCTCTCTCATCCACTGCAGCTGAGACAACTTTCTCGAGTGAATCACCAAAACATTGTGAAGTTGTACGGCTCTTGCAATAATCCAGTAAGAAATGAACGGGTGATGGTGTCATCTTAGCTTCTGACTTGTTTGACTTGTATCCAGATATGCCTCTTGATGTCTGCTGCCAGAGTTTTCAGTCTGGTCCCTTTTACTCATTGTCCTGTGTAGGTATGCCTGGTGATGGAATATGCTGAAGGAGGGTCTTTGTATAATGGTGAGTCTGGCCGGACACTGCTGGGCAGGGTGCACAGTGGGATGAACATTGCATGGAGGGTGCAATACACTCCTTGTATGTCAATGTCTAGTTAACAACAATTAATCAAATTAGATTTTTATTTATTTATTGTCCACTCCCTGCACTTAAGCCTGCTATAAAAAAATACATATATCCTTCACATGCACTTTATCTGCTGCTGTTATCCACTGAATATAATGTATCAAAGTTTCTCACAGGTTTATTTTATCTGTAACTTTGATGCTATTCAGTAACTGCGTTCTTTAGCCCTACCCCGTTGGTGGAGGGAGTGTATGTACAGCAAATGTGTTTTATGTTTCTAAAGAGGCGTGCTGTACTCTGCACGTACAGCTGTACTCTGTGTCTTCAGGTGTGTGGCAGTGTGTGTTTGTGTGTATTTGAGGTGTTGTGACAATGTTTTCTGTCCACAGTGCTGCATGGTGCAGAGCCCCTCCCCTATTACACTGCCTCCCATGCCATGAGCTGGTGCTTCCAGTGTTCACAGGGGGTGGCATATCTCCATGGCATGAAACCAAAAGCTCTCATTCACAGGGACCTCAAGCCACCCAAGTATGCTCCTCCTCAACACTCGTCTCTTGGTTGTTTGTTTTCTTGTTTATGACAAAAGTGCTAAAGGTCTTAGCCTGTACCATGTTTGATGTTGTTGCTACATTGCTGTTAGAAAGACATTGTAACCCAAATAAGCAACGTCCTCCTCCATTCTAGTGGTACCTGTAATACAGGATACCCCCCCCCCCGTATCCCTCCTTTTGTTTCCCTCCTATTTTTGTTTTATTCTGTGTTGAGAATGGAGGCCTGTTTTATATTGTGCTACCGATTGGTTGTATTGCTGTACATGCTGTGGAGGTTATTTATTGGGCTCAGACAGACACAAGTTCTTGGCAGGACACTATGGGAATGACCAGCAGGTCCATTTCCTAGAGACCTGGCCAGGAGTTCTTGGGAAGAACTGGGTCATGCTACCAGGCCCAGACCACCCGTCAACACTCAGCCGTTCAAAAACCCGCCCCCCAGTGTGTGTGTTCTGCTCCTGCAGGGAGCTCCTATGTACATTAGATACTAGATTGTATACCTTTGCTGAGGAGCTGTATAGCTCCCACCAGGAAAACAACCACTTCCACTTTGCTTCACAAATGAAGAATGTTTGCAGTGAAGTTTTGGTGTTTCTGAGTAAACTCTCTATGTAGGTTTTTTGTTTGTTTGTTTTATTTGGATCCCCATTAGCTCAAGCATAAGCTGAAGCAATTCTTCCTGGGGTCCTACAATCTATCATGTGACAATACAATTTACGAGGTCTACGCTGCTTTCATTTATCCAATACTTTGTGAAGTCAACCTTCTAAAGCGATGTGTTTCTTTGTATGTGTTACAGCCTGCTGCTTGTTGCGGGCGGCACCGTGCTTAAGATATGTGACTTTGGGACGGCTTGCGACATTCAGACCCACATGACTAACAACAAAGGAAGTGCAGCGTGGATGGCCCCTGAGGTGTTTGAAGGCAAGTATGAGCACCACAGCCAGTATGAGCACCACAGCCAGGGAAGACTGCAGGAGACACACTCACAAAGGACCAATCACAATGCCTCGCTGAACAGCAAGTGTTAACACGGCAAACATGCCAGGGTGGTAGCAAGTAAGCAATGCAACTTTAAAAAAAAGTTAGAACTCATAGAATATGATTTGTATGTCCCGTGTGTTCTTTCATAACTTGGGCGTTCTCCGGTCAAGTTCAGCCAGTTGTGATTAAATGTAACCACCACCGAACAGAGATGTATGCTTGTCTGATGGGAGGGGCCCGCCCGTTTGTTTTTATTGGAGATCTTTGAACACTTCCTCTTCTCTTTCGCCACCACCTCAAACATGGAAACACTCCCTAACATGGAAACACCGTTTCACAATCTGTCGGCTAATTCATCTCCTTTTTTTGTTAGTGTGTTCAACATTCATCTATTCTTTTATGATAATCTTTATGTTCTCTGTTTATTGTTAAGATTAACTGAAATACCGCATATGGTTTGCCCGTGATACGTAGCAGTGTTCAACCCACCGACAGGAACATTGTCTGTTTTTAAAAACGTGTTAAGAGACATGTACTCGTGAAGGGGTTCAAAGGGAAACATTAGTTAGGAGAGAGTCATTATCTTGTTTGTTGGGGGAGTAACATGACTCCTATGCAATTAAACGTCTCACATTTGGCCCGAGAATGAACTCCTCAAAGCTCATTTGCATCACTTGGAAATGTTATCAAAAGGCCGCAGCACAGCAACTTTAAAGTATTTATGAGAAGCACTTTAATTCGGCAGTAATAGGCCTCGGTAATTACACATCTCAGGAGCTGTCCTCATTCCAATTAGAGCCCTGTTTTAATCATGGCTTCTGTGAAGGTACAGACATGATAACGGCTCTGGTGCTTTACTGAGCACATCTCCCCATGCCTGCCATGGGGAATTACGTCCCTCAGTCAAGCACAAGTTGGTGAGTTTTTTTCCCCTCCCTCCCCCTTTGTCTTTTGAAAGCCTTGAGTGATTCTGTATGTTCCTCTGTGCTTCCAGGCAGCAATTACAGTGAGAAGTGTGATGTGTTCAGTTGGGGCATCATTCTCTGGGAGGTGATCACTCGCAGGAAGCCTTTTGATGAGATTGGAGGTCCAGCCTTTCGCATTATGTGGGCCGTGCATAACGGTGAGTGTGGGAGGAGGGTACCGCTGGGTGGTGGGGGAGGAGGGGGGGGTTCGACGCTGTGCTGACATGTCAATCACCCAGCCTGTCCTGGGAGACCTGCTGGGAGATAAAATGAGTTTAGAGGCTGACGGCGAAGAGCAATTAAAAGACACATTCACTCCCCCCCCCCCCCCCCCTGCTCTGAGAGTGATGGAGCAGAATGATGATGGGACGCTGGGTGCACACCCGCAGACCGAGCGCAGCGGTCTTCATCCTCACACGTCACCATCACTCCTGCCGACAAGCTTTTATTCACACCGGCTCTAGCGCAGTTGTGGGTGAAGCCATATAGCAGGGGTTGTTGTTCTAGAGTTTTGGCGTGACTTACAAAGTTCTTGTCGACTTTTCTCCCATGTCGGTGTTCAGGCACCCGCCCGCCTCTCATCAAGAACCTGCCGAAAGCCATAGAGAGCCTGATGACTCGCTGCTGGTCCAAAGACCCCTCACAGCGTCCCTCTATGGAGGAGATAGTCAAGATCATGACTCACCTCATGAGGGTAATGTTGCACCCCCGACACGCTCCCCATCTGGGGGAGATCTGGGGTGAATGCCACCAGTACTGTTCACAATGAGGCTCTTCTCAGAGTACGGCTTCCTGCTGTCACATGCTGTTTTACTCATCCCGTATTGAGACTTGTTTTGTTCCAGGTAGACGGCATTTTACAGCAGTGCAGTAAACAACCTCACTTGCTCCTAAAGTGTGTTGCCCTCCTCTTCCACAGTACTTCCCAGGTTCGGATGAGCCCCTGCAGTACCCCTACCAGTACTCAGACGATGGGCAGAGCAACTCGGCCACCAGCACAGGTACAGAGTGCCAGCAGTCATCTGGCCGGGCACGAAACAATACTTGTCATCATGAGATTTTTTACAGCACCGTGGAGTTAAGATGGATACATGAAGAATTAAATAAAACAATAGATGACCGACGCTTGTTAACTATAGTGTACTGACAAGATAAAACATTTTGAATGGATGAGTCCATAAAAAAAAAAAAAGTCAATATAACAACTAAAAAAATTCCCATACGGGGTTGATTTTAGCCGCATAAACAGATTAATAAAATGAAAACGCATTGAATCCGAGACGATGCCTGTACCTACACGATTGGCGGCTATTAACAACACAGAAGTACAATGACAGTTATTTAGCTGCTGCTCAACAACGAACGTCACTAGTCTTCATTTATCCCTGGACTCACTAGGGAAGGTGAAAAGTTGCTAAATCCAGTGACATTGTCTCTAAATTAGCAAAACTGTTTAACGTAGTATTAACCGGTAAACATTAGTATTTTCGGTTTATTGTTAATATGAGCATTTGTAATCTCCGTGGTGTTGCAGGATCCTATGTTGATTACACTTGCACCAGCACGAGCAACAGAAGTGACGTAAACATGGAGCATGGCGACTCTCAAGGGAGCAACGACACCATCAAGATCCCCTTTCAGTTCAAACCAAAGGTGAGACCCCTCCCAGCTCTTGTGGATAAGCTAAGACAACGTTTCTATGTCCAGAACCAATTGGCCCAATCTTAAAATTAAAGACAAATCTACAAAAAATATAGTTTTTCCTACCAAATAACTTCAAAAGGCGTGATATGCAACCATGGCAAAGAGCAGTGCCCTCTGAGATTGTGTAGGAAGGTTTATTAGTGTGACTGTGCTCACAGGTAGACCCCTTGTGGCCCAGTCTGCCGTGTAGGGAGGTTTATTAGTGTGACTGTGCTCACAGGTAGACCCCTTGCGGCCCAGCCTGCCCCTGTCCAGAGGGAGCAGCGTGGAGAGCCTGTCTGGACGCCCCCAGTGCCTCCCCTCGTCAGAGAGCAAGAGGATGAGTGCCGACCTGTCCGAGCTGGAGCACAGGATGCCCTTTGCTTCTACAGGTAACGTCAGAAACCACACCTGCACACCTCAGTACACACACCGCAGCCGGGGGAAGAGCACTTTGACTCAAACAGTAAGTGACTCACAAACGGTTCAGAGGACGCACACTCATTCACACCACATGCTCCTCCAGTTAAACTCTTATTAATCTCTTATTCCACGTCGAATTCATGCTATTCCAGTGAGCGTGTCAAAGCTGTCGTCATGAGAACAGAACAGCGTGCCTGCGGTGGGCTGTAGGACAGTCGCACAGTACTGTTTCAGCATGTACTGAAGCGTGTTCGATCCAGACGTAGCTCTTGTGTGGGAGAATCTGCATTCCTCTCAAGTCTCATTTCCTCTGCTTTCATCACTCCAAGGTGATGCCTCTTCCTATAAAGGCTCCATATGCCCCTCCCACAAGGGACTGATTCCTAGCCAACGTGCCAATCAGACCCTCACTCTCACATGATCTAAGGCTTCAAGTATGAATGTATAGTGTTCAGCAACATTGTCATGTCTAAATTATGCCACAAAAGCTTTTAAGCACTGTTTTAGCAGTTTTTTTTATTTTTTTTATTTGACTTCATTACCTTGAGTATTTCTGTCATTTCGTCTCCTGGTGTAAACAGTGCCACTCAACAACAAAGGCAAACAATTCAAAAGCCAAATAAAACACGTGAAATACCATGAATATATATATATATATATATACTGTATGTGTTAAAGCTTGGTAGAGTCTGTCATGTCTGTGCTGAGATTTCACTATGCCACTGTGCCATGTTTCAAGCAGCTTGTCTCTGTCAGCCCCCCCCCCCCCCCCCTTCACAGGTCCTGGCATGGACAGGACTGCATGCCGCCCCCTGTATGTGCTCTGCATGCATGTTAGAGCCAGCGGGAGAGCTTGGTCTGTTCGTCCACATGTCTGCCCCTCCTTCCCTCCCCAGGCTTGCCTCCCCAGGCTCTGTGTACTTTGCATGCCTGTGTACGGAGCTGTGTGTGTGTGTGTGTAGTTTGCATGCCTGTGTACGGAGCTGTGTGTGTGTGTGTGTAGTTTGCATGCCTGTGTACGGAGCTGTGTGTGTGTGTGTGTAGTTTGCATGCCTGTGTACGGAGCTGTGTGTGTGTGTGTGTAGTTTGCATGCCTGTGTACGGAGCTGTGTGTGTGTGTGTGTGTAGTTTGCATGCCTGTGTACGGAGCTGTGTGTGTGTGTGTGTTTTTGCAGCACGCCCCCCGTATAAACGAGGCCACCGTAAAACGGCATCATTTGGCACCATTCTGGATGTCCCCAAGATCGTCGTAACAGGTATCAGTGTGGAACTCCCCCCTGCGTCCTGGTCCCAGGGTGAACAGTAGCTGGCTTGACTCCTCTATTTAGCAGGTTGCTCTGCACTGGCATGGCCCTCTAGTGTCTGTTACTCCAGGTCACACTTAGCACACTCTTGGAAATCTGTATTGAAAAGAATAATACAGTTTTCCCCATCTACCTTTCTCTCCTACCTGGGTGGAACCCCATTTCAGGAGTGGAATCGTGTCTCAAATCAGGGTCTGTTTTTAATGAGGGATAAACCTGGAGAAATAGACACCGAGTTCTGTTTTCATCTTTGTTCTTTGTGGTTTGGATAGTTGATTAAGGGGCATGAGTTAACGTGGATGATGTCTTATCTGGCTTTCACCCTCTACCATCAAAATGCTAAATTGGTGCCTTTTCAATTCCTACGCAATCTACTACGAAAACATATATTCAACCCATGTCTGTCTCATGTGACCTCTGGTTGAAAGACACAGTGTTGATTTAGGTCATAGTAGGTTATCTAATCAGGGAATCGGAGGGAACTGAGGTAAATGGCTGTGATCAAATGTATAACTCATGGTCTTGCCTGGCTGCAAATCATCAGGAGAGAAATACCGCAAATGTATTTGAGCCGCTAAGTCCTTGCCTTTCATTCTTAGAGGACATTGTGAAAGCTTGGCACAGGGTTTTTTTTTCTCCTTTCTTGCTTTACATCCATTAACTTTGTAAAGTCACTTTGATTAATTTCGCTCGCATTGAGGGTCAAAGCTATTATTACCAGCATAGACAGGGATGAAAGAATCTGGGACATTGCTGGATATCACTAAAAAGGTCTTCTGTTTGGAAGTAAGAGCTGAGGGAGGCATGTTGAATGAGCGCCTAATTAAACGCCCTGACTAAGAGCCTCGTCTGACGCAAGCTGTTATTGAAGGTATGACAAGCTGCCTGTGCACACCTGCATGTCAGTCATTTCTAATGGTCATTTTTTTCCCCCGTCTCCATTTTTAGTCTCCTATCTAATTAAGACTGTATGATGTTCCAGATCAGCATTCCATTACTCATTTATCTAACAGAGTATGATTTCAGCTTTATTTATTTTAATAGATCATAGCTAACTTTTAGATCACCTTATTCAATACCAGCAAAAAAAAATTGCTGAGGCGTGACAGTATCTAAAGGGGACCAATCACTGTTAGAATTGGCGTATATCTCAATTTGCTAGCAACGTTTTTTAATGGTTGTCTGCTTGTGTAGTGTGTTAGTGCCTGTTTTGTTTGTCTTGTGTACCTTTTTAATGAAATTATCCTTCGGTGTACTATACCATCCAACTATTTCCCCTAACTGCTAGGTCTTTAAATTTGTTCTGCGGTTCTACAATGGTCATATCCATTGCAGAAGTTGACATGTTTTGGTGTAGTTGTGTGAGCTTGACAGCAGTGAGTGCTGGCAGGTTGAGTAGACCACACAGACAAGTCCCAGCAGGTGTCCCATCTTGATACTCTGACAGGAAGACGTGGCTGTGAAGACCTTGTTTTTTCGCTCAGATCGAACTAATAATACCTGTAACTGGCCAAAGCCTATGTGTGGTTAGCTCAGGTTTACTCTGGCAGGTAATAATAATAATATATAGTATTTCTAGCGCACTTTACATTTGAAACAAATCTTAAAGTGCTACAGGTAAGATTATAAAACAAGGTAAAACATCAATATAAAATACAATTTGATAATTAAAACTCATAAGATCAGCTAAAAGGTTTTAGTCCTTTTTTTGTAAGTGTCAGTGGTTGGAGGTGCCCTCAGACGGTCAGGGAGGGTGTTCCAGATCCGAGGAGCGGCAGAACAGAAAGCCTGCTAACCCATGGTGCTGAGCTTAGGCCTCATGTGATGAATTAGTGGAAGGATAGCAGGGAAGAGCCTTCCTGTACTTCCCAGGACCCCTTACTTATTGGCCTTGTCTCTAAGGCCCTACGTCATAGTGTACTAACCCTACGTCACAGTGTACTAACCCTACGTCACAGTGTACTAACCCTACGTCACAGTGTACTAACTCTACGTCACAGTGTACTAACCCTACGTCACAGTGTACTAACCCTACGTCACAGTGTACTAACCCTGAAATAGTTCCCCCTCGCAGGCACAGCTCACCCCCCCCCCCCCCCCCCCCCCCAGCTCAAAGAAGCAGATCCGCACACAACACGTGACGCCAGCCATCGTAGTTATTTCCGTGGTAGTTGTGGTCTGCAGTGGTGTGTGTGTGTGTGTTGTGCTGTGTTTGTGTGAGGTAGGAGGCTCGTGCCATGGTCACGTTACCACCATGCCAGAGCACATGTTGACAGGCCGGCGAGTCGGGGGTTAAATCTGTGCAGCTGTCCTCTGTGCTGCCCTGGGTCCCCCTCTTCTACCGCCAGACACACATGTCCCTTGGAACTGTCTCATGCTGTTCTCCTCCCTCTGTCTCTCTCTCCCTCTTGTCTCTCTCCCTCTCTCTCTCCCTCTCTCTCTCCCTGTCTCTCTCCCTGTCTCTCTCTCCTGTCTTCCTCTGTCTCTCTCTCTCCCTCTGTCTCTCTCTCTCCTGTCTTCCTCTGTCTCTCCCCTCTCTCTCTCCATCCTCGACAGCCACCTGTGAGCAGCAGAGACGAAGGTCTGTGCAGGACCTCTCAGCCATCTGCTCAGAGTCCGGTCAGGTAAGTCTTCAACAGGATCCGTACTCTGTTGCCTTTTGCTGAAGCAGGGATTTCTTTTCCATTTTTTATGAGGATCCTCTTGTTTCTGTAAGTTTTAGTGGCATCAAACAGTTTGTACCCAGTTTGTGTAAGTTGCTTAGCGTTTTTGAGTGCTGATCCTGACGTGTTGGTCTGCCTCTCTGAGGTCTTGATGCTGCTCTGTCAGGTGAGGGACCCCAGTGGGAATATTAGCCGACAGCACGTATCGTCAGGCAGAGCCGTGTGTGATTTCTCAGTGTTAGAAAGATGATGTTCCACGTATAGGAGCCGACATTCTCCCCTTGTGGACACGTCACGTGAGCCTGCTGTCAGAGTTCCCTCCTCTGTCTTCTGCAGCGTATGTTAGTGTGTTGAAAGGCCCCGCGTCTCCCGGTACAAAAGTGGCAGTTCACACCTATCTTGGGGAGGAAATAGATGAGATATTTAAATAATTTGGCAACACTGAGTTTGAAGAAAGTTTTTTAAGCAAACGATATCTGAGGTGAACTCATGAATAGATCTGTTCTCCCCAGACTCGTCCATGTTGTGTATGTCTCTCAGTGAGGCGGAGGAACCATACACCAGCTTGGCCCTTCTGATGTGACGTAGCATTTTAGCACAGACTGAGACATCCGTTTCCACCTGAAAACAACCAGCCAAGTCAAGAGCCAACCCTTTCAATAGGCCCTGATTGGCTGTTCCTGGTGATTGACAGTGTTGCTGTCCTCTTACAGGGGAGCAGGAACAGCAGCAGATCCTCAAGTCCCAGCGTGAGGATGATGCCTCCTGACAAAACCAACAGCCGAGGATATGGCTTCTCTCCTGACGACCCCTCAGGTAACCCCACCAGTATCACACACTGTACACCTGACGATCCTTCAGGTAACCCCACCAGTATCACACACTGTACACCTGACGACCCTTCAGGTAACCCCACCAGTATCACACACAGTACACCTGCTGACCCTTCAGGTAACCCCACCAGTATCACACACAGTACACCTGCTGACCCTTCAGGTAACCCCACCAGTATCACACACACAGTACACCTGCTGACCCTTCAGGTAACCCCACCAGTATCACACACACAGTACACCTGCTGACCCTTCAGGTAACCCCACCAGTATCACACACACAGTACACCTGCTGACCCTTCAGGTAATCCCACCAGTATCACACACACAGTACACCTGCTGACCCTTCAGGTAACCCCACCAGTATCACACACAGTACACCTGACGACCCTTCAGGTAACCCCACCAGTATCACACAGTACACCTGACGACCCTTCAGGTAACCCCACCAGTATCACACACACATTACACCAGAGATGGCAAAAGTAAACACAACTTTTTTTATGAATTTTGTTTTAAAAAATATATTTTTCAACCTTTCCCCCCCAAAAAATTATTCCAATCCAAATGTTTTTTTGTGTGTTTTTTTTTCAAAACTTGAAAAGGTAAATAAAATCAACCTTTCAACAACAACAAAAACTGTCCAACAGTATTAGCTACTTTAGATATTTAATCAGCATTTAGTATCTTGTGATAACCATTTACTTGGGTCATTAATATGCTACACAGCTACTCCAGTTGCTGTTTGGGAGACAAGCTGGGAAGATCAGAGGAAGGTTAAATGTTACAACCAGTTTGAGTGAAATGAAGTCAGCCTCTGCAATCAGTTGTGTGGCCCTTCCACAGTGGAGGCCGTAACGGCATCAGTGTCATTGTAGATGGGGGCGTAAATCACTTGGAGTAGCCCTGCAGACATGACGTAATCCTCATCAATGATTTAAGGCACTGAGCTGCTGTCGCCTCGGGAGGAGGAGAGGGGGGGGGGGGGGGGGGGGGGGGGGGAGATGTGCAGGGACTATTTCTGTTGAAGGACTTCTGGTAGCTATTGATAACCATGCCCACTGGGCACAGCTTCCACCATGCCTGGGCTGCTGCAGTCAGAGGAAAACAAACAAGCTTCCTCTCTCCCTGTCCAGATACCAACGGCTCCGACAATTCCATTCCCATGGCATATCTGACCCTGGATCACCAGCTGCAGGTAGGGATCCCATATCTCCCCAGAGTCCCGTGGCTCCCCTGCCTGTCTCTCCTGATCGGCGTCTCTGGAGCACCCACACACACACACACACACACACACACACACACACACACACACACACTGCTGGATCCCGGGCCTGCTGTTTCCCCTCATGGCTTCTGAACACTGCTGGCTTGTATTGGTAATGAACTTGTAGCTGTATTTCCACTGATGTTGGTTCGACACTCTAGACTTTCTTCCCTTCCAGGACACACCTCAATTAAGTTAAGGATTACTATGTTTCCAATTGAGAACGTCTAAAAAGCAGACTGTCTTTATAAATACACTTTGACAAAAGCCAGGAGACATTTAGTGTATTTTTAAAAGCTCAGACAATTCCAATAGTGGATATAAATACATGTGTAAGTGGGTCTAACTTGGCTTCTAAATCTCTTAATATCCCCATGCATGGTTATTCCAGCCCCTCGCTCCTTGTCCCAACTCCAAAGAGTCCATGGCTGTGTTTGAGCAGCACTGCAAAATGGCCCAAGAATACCTGAAAGTGCAAACGGAGATCGCCTTGCTGATCCAGAGGAAGTAAGTGAACAGATCTCCCTTCACACACTTCAGTTGGAGATGTAGATTCTTTGACGTACGTTTAACCCAAAAGTTTTTTTTGTACCTGTTTTGTTTTGAGTTTTTTTTGTAATAACAGCTTCTCACTGCTCAAAGTGCAGTTTGCCTCACAAGTGTTGTTGAATGTCACCGTCCACATCTGTGCTTCTGAGAGAATGGCCTCCCCATGTTTATTATGGGATGCCTTGTGGCCCTCCTTGTACACAACTTCATACCTGAGCAACATCTGATGTGAAAAAAGCATTTAAACCTGGGCCTACAAGCATTAGAAGGCAACTGCCTTTGGAAGACAATCCAAGTCAAACAGCCTCCCTGAGCTCTGGAAGTATGGCTGCGTGGAACAGTTGACTGCTGACTAACAGCTCTGTTATTTATAGCCTGCGACTTGAGTGAGGAGTCCACCGTGTCTGTGGATTCAACGTTTTCACACTCCTGCCTGTGGGCCCCTCTTGTCTCGTTTCAAACACGGGCCCAAATCCACAATGTCTTTTCTCCCTGTCGACATGCTAATTTGTATTGTTGGTTCCTGTGCTGATGTCACTGCCCCTCTGCTTGGTGTAAAGGAAAGAGCTGATCGCCGAACTGGACCAAGATGAGAAGGACCAGCAGAACACGTCCCGTCTGGTGCAGGAGCACAAGAAGCTGCTGGAGGAAAACAAGAGCCTGTCCACCTTCTACCAGCAGTGTCAAAAACAGCTGGAACTGATCCGGGCCCAGCAACAGAAGAAACAGGGTACCTCATGATGGTCTGGATTCACCCCACCCCCGAGCCCACTGTCCTGCTTCAGAGACTCATGGACTGGCTCCATGTCAGCACCACCAGCCCCACACCCCTTTTTCACTGCTCTCCTGGTTCACGTATCGACTAGTCTAGAAAGTACCCCCCCCCCACACACACACACACACACACCCCCCTAAGAAGGATCTCCCCCAGGCCACCCACCCAGCCCTGGGCACAGGTGCCCCCTGTCCTCCAGGCAGACCTTGGGTCTCCCCCGTACTGGAAAAAGACCCGTGTTTCTGTGCGTTCCTGCATGTTGCATCACACACCCACAGCAAAGGACGCTCAATCGGGCTACCCCACCACCAGAGTCTCTCCGCCCGAACATTTGCACATCTTCACAGCTGAATATTGTCCTGCAGACCAAAACAATCAAATATCTGCCTTTTAACGAGCGGGTGATTTGGGGTGGTCATCCAGAGCCTTTCGGAGCCGTGAGGACAGCGGGCAGAGGGCTGGTTGTGAGAACCCGTCAGGATATGAGGCGTTCAGGGGGAATGGTGGTCCACAAGCCAGGAGGAAAAGGTGTGACTGGATGTAGTGTGTTTGTACGTGTCGCTCTCATAACCCCCAGGCTGCCTGGTCAGAGTGCGGCCCCATCCCAACACAAGCCCTGGGACCTAGCCTGAGCCCTGTACACTAGACAGGTATGAGGTCACTTTACATGTGTAACGTGGTCTTGCACCTAACTTCCCCTTTGATTGGTTGTGCTGCAATGTTTTTAATCCAACCTACTTTGGTTCCTCCAAAGTGCCCAGGGGTTGGTTTTGGGAAGAGGCTATCGGTGTGTGATGTTTCCTCTTCACTGAATGGCCCTAGTTAGCCTGACCTTGTCGTCAGTGGACATTGAGGATGTCCTTGACAATGTGAATGCCCAGATGGTTTCTAGATGAGTGTGAATTATGTGCATCATTTCATGTTTTTAAAACTTGAGTTGAATCTGTGTTCGGCCTATGTTCGATTACAAAGTTCAACCTGTGTTTTTTGTATCCATTAATGCAACAAAAAAACAAAAAAAAAAAAATCCAAATTTGGATTCTAAATACTATCTACATAGCATGTAGATACATCCATCCAATGATGTGTCTACACATCCATCCTTGTATGGTAGATATCTCCTCTCCCTGTTTGTCGGCGTCAGCATGACCCCTTAGAAAGACCACCAACTTCCATTGTTGAAACTGTCTGAGAGGATTTGATGTGGGCTTGTGTTTTTATTTGTTTATATGCAGGATGTATTTTAGATATGCCTTCTACATCGATGACATGGTGGGGGAAAACATGATGGTCCAGTCTGGAAACTAGCATATCACAGGCCCCTCCACAATGATCTGCCTTTAGGATCTCCAGCAGCACTCACAGCCTCATCCTTGCTTCTACTTCAGAGCCTAGTGAGGGAACAACACATTTACACCCCCTCCATTTTTAACATGACTTCAGTATTTGTTTGTGTTGGTGATTATGTCTTTTTTTATTAAGTAGTTGAATTTGTATGATATTTAAGCTATCCTTTTTTTTTCCATTAGGAATTATACTTTAATTTGGTATGGCAATGCAGATATATACAAGAAAGAGAGGTCCATCCCTCCATATATATTTTGTTTGTGTTTTTTAGTTCACATGTTGCCTTAGAATTTGATTGCTTGCATTTTAAGTCCTTGACAAGTTTTTTTCTGTGTTGTTGGAGAAAAGGAAACAAAGAGTTTCACTAGAGCCTCATGTAATGTAGGGCTGTCAGTGGGAAGGAGGATTCGACTGGGTCTTAGAGGGATTAGCTTCTTCCTCAGGTCGCCCCTCAGAGCAGAATGTCTGGTCAAATGAATGATGTCATTACACTTCTGAGGTCATCCTGGTGTAATCCATGACGGCCTTTCTCAGTGGACAGGACAGTTCTCTCTAGCTGTAGCAGAGCAGACAGAAGAACAGCCCTCTTCACTACCAAAAGTAAGGATTGGATATGGTCTTACTTTGAATGCAGTTCCCAAGTTTTTTTTCTTTTTTTTTCTTTTTCTTTCTTTTTTTTCCTTTTTTTTCTTCACCAGAATTCACCAGACCTGCCACAGTCCCTCTGATGTTTTGCACAATCATATATGGTTTTACTGGTCACACGTATAGTAACTTACTCTTACGTTTCTTACTTTTACATTGTTAAAAGTAGCCAGCTTTATTCTGAATGTTCATTTACAGAATCTATCCCCTTTTTCACTCATAATTCTTTTGAGATGTTTTCTGATGCATCTTCAACTTTTGGGATCATGTATGTGGCAGAAAAGAAGGCGTCATGAAATAAATTGAACAGTGAGAAGTTCAGTTGCCCTTGTCTCTGTGTTTTGTCTTGCTAGTTAGGTGGGTCGAGATTGTGTTTCTTATCATGAATGTTTTAAATCATCACAGCGATTACACTACTCCAATACACACCCCACCAGCCGCACTAACAGTATAGGAAAGCATGGGACTTCCTAGTGAAGATCCTCCTATGTTAGTGTCATGCCATCATTTGACCAGGAGATGGCGTACAAGATAAAGACACCGTTTCATGTCTAAGAACCAAGTTGTTTTCACAGACAAAGGACCTATACTTTGTCAGTGTATCAGTAGGATCTAACCGGTTCATGATTTTGTCATGATTCTGGTTAACCGAGTTTATTGATCATCTTAACTGTCCTTTTGAATGATGTAGTACAGTAATAAGGTCAATTACACAAATCCTTGTGTCCATTTTCTCGTGATGTCACTATCTTACACGTTTCATGTATAAAAACATGAAAGTTCTTTCTCAGTACAGTACAACAAATACGTTTGCATTCTGATGATGGATCTCTGTAGAATGTCTTTAAAGTTAACGGCCAGAATGGAACACCAGTGAATCATCGCATGTAGGAGAAATGATGTCATGGTCCAGCTGAGGCCAGGTACAGTGTGCTCTGGCTTGCCCTTGTTGAACTGTTGAGCAGGACTCGTATAAGGGAACTGAGCACATTGTTGCCAGCCCTATTCTATGCTGCTTTGTGCTAAGTAGGATGTTCTCTTGTAGCAGAAAGGAAATTGAAGCTGAAGGTCTATATATGTGAAACAAGGCTGTCTTTGTCTGTGGCAGTGACATAAAAAAACAAACATTTAAAACATGTTTTTAAATGTTGGCGAGTCTCATGTGTTCAGGTAAACTATTCAAGTAAACTCACTCTAATTTATGGCTATTATATCTTAGTTTACCATATACAGTGCAAAACTTTGCTTGAACACTAAATGACTTGCCCTGCCTTCACAGTAGACAGGGGGTCATGCAGGAGAGGCTACCTTTGCATGCATTTTGTGTCAATATTAGAAAATGTTGTGTTGTCTGTGTCAGTTGTTGTGTGTTCCTTGTAGGCCGTGATTGGACGTTTGATTCCTAGGTGAGGATATAGAATAATGCTATTCTTTTGTGAGGGTTATGTCTGAAGTCATTCCTCGTGTGGGGAAATGAATGGCTGGAGTTGAAGTCAGTGTGGAAGCAGACACATTCTGCTGTGCTCTTCCTGAAAGGGGAAGTTGAAGTTACACTTGAAATGCGCCTTCAATTTTTATCTATTGCATGGTAGCCATGGAAACTGGATGACATAAATAGGCTAGAAACTGTAGAGAGATGTTGCAGTTTTTAATAATGGACGAAATTTGGGTCATAATATCTTGTATGTTGGGGCTATAAATTGCTCTGTGTGCTAGATACGTATTCCATTAATCTGTATGATTCCCTGGTCGGTTTTCACAGAGCCTGTGGGCTATTATTTAAGAACTTTTCCGTTTTCCGTTATTGAATAGAAGTCATTACACTGTAGTCCTCTTCCAACAATGTGCACTTTGTGGATTATCTGCCAGTCTTCCTTGTGACAGTTATAGTCAAATGTATTGATATCAATTATTAGATCCTAAACCTGGCTGCCTTTTCTTAAAATGAAATCGTTTCTCAAGATTCCTCTTGGCACTAGGAGGCATTCTATTCTCCATACATAGTTCAGCCTGCTTGTTATTTTGTTTTAAGAGAAGGATAAAGTCATAAGGTAACTTCTGAAAAATCTTATTATATAAAACACCTAGACATGGAAATGTTGATTTTCTTTTTCTGTTTGCCATTACTCCTCTTTCCACTGAGTCACAGTTAAAAGCGAAACACACTTTTTTTCATGCTATCATTTTCAAACATTTAACGCCGGTGTAAATGTGCACTGATGGGAAAAGGGCAATGCTCTCAGTATGCTTCCACAGGACGTGCTCTTGTGAAGGATTCCATTTCCAGGTCATTTGAGGTTGATGACTTGCTGCCTCCCACACCAAGAAAGAACCTGCATGGTGTTCAGGCTATCAAATGCAACGTGTCCTGTTCCATCCAGAAGTTGCTGTAATCGGGTTGAGTTGTTTCCTGCTTGCCGAGGTAACACCTGTCACGTATGTGCTATGTAATAAACAGATGTTTCTCTGGTTCAGACGGTGACAGATTCGCTGCAGGTATGGCGTTCTGTGACTTGACACTGTGCCGTGTGAGTTGGAGGTGAGGTGTTTTTGTGCTTGACATGAGAGCTACAAATCACATCGTCTCCCCAGATGCTCCTTAGTTTGGGCCCCGGGGGAGAAAAGACTTCTGTCAGTAGCTGCCACATTCAACACAACTATGGCCAGATTAAAAACGTGTACTGTGGTATTGCATGTGTGTGTGTGTGTGTGTGTGTGTGTGTGTGTGTGCGTGTGCGTGTGCGTGTGCGTGCGTCTGTGTGTGTGTGTGTGTGTGTGTGTGTGTGTGATGATGAGAGAGAGAATAAAACGCTGAAGCACTGACTTGTGAGAGAGACAGGACGACAGCCTGTTATTACAGCCCATGTGACTGACATCGTGTGGGCGATAGGTAATTGCTGAAGTATGCCTGTGGTGACGAGGGCCTTTAGAGGAGCGGATGTGCTGCAGACTGAGGCCCACAGAGAGAGGGGGGGGGGGAGAGAGAGAGAGAGAGAGATCTAAAGTGATGACTCATCTCTCACACCCCCATTCACAGTGTTTGTTTACTAAAGTTGACGACGGAGTGAGCTGGGCAGCAGAGGGCCTGGGTCAGGGTCTTAAAGGATTTCACCTGTTTAGCCGTGAAGCAAGCAGCTTAGACAAGTCCAAGAGACACTTCCTGTGTAAACACCCCCCACACTGCATGCTGCCAAGACTAAACAGACCAATGCTCTGTATACTCCTCTCTCCAGGGAGTCTCCGGTCACAACGTGGCAATCTGTACAGTTTGTAAGGTCACCAACCCAAGAACTGTGGCATGATCATGACAATTCCTTGTTGCTCAGATTCTTTTTCTGTTTTTGACAGTTGGACAGAAATCCCTTTTCTCACTGGCCAAAAGTCACGCATCGGTTCAATGTTCTAAACGTCAGTTCTAAACAAAGCACTGTTATTGTTTGACTGTTTCGTTTCGTCTCCACCATCAGGCTGACTCAAGGTAAGAACTGTGGCAAAACACTCGTTGGCATAACTTTGAACTTTGCAACCCTAACAAACCGCCCACACACACACACACTTGTTCACACTAGACAAACATGAAATAACAACCTCTCAGCCATGGCAGGTGATAGGTTTTATCTCTCCATCTCAGAGGTTGGAGAAAATACTTTAAATATCTTAAACTGCCAGACAAGTGAGAGTCATTGGGACTCATTCATCTGAAGTCTGTCTAACAACAGTATTGTTAAGAGACACACTTGCACCCCTGTGTTTTCAAGCATTTGTGTGCCTCTCTGCATACGTGTCTCTATTATTTGTGTGTGTACGCATGCATGCACTAAGTGTTCATATTAATGTGTAACTGTACTATATGTGTGTGTGTGCATGGATGTTTGATGTCTCTAACTGAACTTCTCTAGTGCTTGTTGAGGAATGTTTGCAGTGTGTGTGTGTGTGTGTGTGCGTTCAGCGTGTCCTGAAGGTAACCTGAGATGTTTGTGCTCGTCTGAGGCAGGCTTCCTTATGAATGGCGGTTGGGATGAACCCTGCGGGGCTGGTAGAGCTGCACTAATTGACGTGATGAAGGTATTTGGCTTGGGGTCCCATGCTGACTGCTGGGGAACAACAGGGACGTATTTACGTCTTTGCGCCCCTGCCTAGACTTGCTGCTCTCCTGAGCCAGCAAACTTATAGATGTACTTTTCTTGTGTGTCCTATTACTGTGACCGCAAACCCAATGAATCACTTTGAAATGACTCATCCACTCTCAGATGTGACTCTTTGACCGACTTGCATTCTGTGCAGGGCTTTTGTTGTTGGTTTTACGCCAAACACTTTTGATATGAGTCATCCATTTTGACTGAGGCAGGATTATACTTGTGTCTCCACTATTGGCAGTGCAGTGTGGTGTATTGAGGCTTTCAATATCCTGTATACACATCAGCTATATTCTCAGGTACAATTATGCACATCCAAAGCCACTGACTGTGTGTATGTTTTACAATCTATAAAATGATTGGATTTAGATATGACTTTTTCCTCTACTCCTCTACCAAGTCAATGTTGAACAACTTGTTTTACTCTCCATAAATCTATCTGCATGCAGGATGTACTCCCAAGAAAAATAGTATTAAGGTGTACTGGCATGCAAACTATTCAAGTAAAATGACTGTAGTTTATGGCTATTATATCTTAGTTGACCTTATCCAGTGCAAAACTCCTGTGGAACACTAAATTACCCTCCTTGCCCTCAAAAGAGTTCACAGTTTGAGAGTCTGGGACCAAGTTGCAATTTCTACTGCTCTGTTCTACCTTGGCCTGTTCCTCTTGCAGACACAGCCCATGTTGTTTGTATTAAGTCTAATTAGACTTCCTGATGTCAAAACTGTGTTTGTCCAAAGTGTGGGTGGGAATCCCAATGCAATCCCCACTTCAGACTGTTTTAACCCTTCCTCCCTCCACACAGCCCTCCATTCTGCCTTCCACCTCCCAACTTCAGTCACCCCTCTTTGAAAATACCCAAGGGAAAGGTCATTGAGTGCAGGAATGCCATTGCTTTTGTGTGTGTGTGTGTGTGCGTGTGTGTGCTGTGTAATTAAATTCTCCTCATGCTCTCAGAGTACTCTGAGCAGAGGCAAGATGTAGACTGCAATAGCATCCGTGAGCTTGAACCTAGACACCCAGTCCTGAGGTTGAGTTGCTCTTTTTCAAGGCCCCCGGCACAGCTTTGGTACTAAACCAGTTAGTGCTAAACCAAAGTCTTTGAATATCCTGAAGGTGTCTGTGTGAATGAATATAAATATAAATGTATTCCTTAATCTGGAGGATTAGTTTGGGATTGTCGAACTGTATCTGGGCCCTCAAAAATCACTCAGTCATGGTGTTTCTTTTGTCTACAAGCCTTGTTTCATCAAGACACTTGAACCTTTTTGTGTCATTAAATAAACACAGTAGCTATACCTTTTTCCTTCAAATGAAAATTGTATTTTGACTTTCTGTTAGGATATGTCTTGGCTATTGTTAACTGAAGTATTTATCTCATTTTTCCAGAACGTACTTTTGAAAAACTGTTCTATCGTTTGAAATTGAAAATAGCTCAAATGATGCAGCTGGGATGATCGAGGATTGCCCTACAGTGCACGTCAAACCAGTCACTCAGTGCACGTCAAACCAGTCACTCAGTGCACGTCAAAGCAGTCACTCAGTGCACGTCAAACCAGTCACTCAGTGCACGTCAAACCAGTCACTAAGTGCAGGTTTGGAAATGTGTTCATGTTCACATTCCATATTGTGCTGCCATTGCATAAACAAGTGCATAATGTCATGTGCTTCATGTAAATTGCGCCAGTTAAAATGTGTGCCGCAACATGGGTCTCTACTCTTCGAATGCCACTCTGGGAATGTTTAGTGAAGTAAATATTGGGATGAAACAGGATCTGTCTGCCACAGCATGATCATTTATAATTACATCCAAACTCCCATGGGGTAACATCTTACATTATAAATTGAACTGTTTCCAGCCAGAGCTCTTGTGTAACAACAGTTTGTGGGCTGATCTTGAATCATGCCTCCGGTGCCATCGTTCCTGTTTGCAACCTTAAACTGACCTTTTTTATTATTATTTAGCTCATTACATGATGGAGGTACCTTGTTTGTTGCACAACTCTAGTGATATGGTGTTGTTTATTTAATTCCAGGTTATAGAGTTTTGCATTTCCCCCCAACGAATGTGTCGTTTCATAGCAGGAAACATTCTCATCAAATCTCTTATTGGGGTATTGAATGTTATATAATCAATATAAGTTGAGGACTATGGGCGACCAACGGCCAAGATTTCTATCTTCTGGTATACTTCACAGGGTATAAAGATTGTGCACAGTAGGTTAACTGAAACTATGTTCATCCCATGCTAATCAATCCTCCAGTTCTATCACCGATGTCCACAGAGTAGGGGGGCTGCTGTATGCTAAGCAGATGGGAAAGTGGCGCGCTGCGCGCTCTCGCTACAGCGATTCTCCAAACTCAAATGCGGAAATCTTTTTGAGTATATGGCTAACTGCCCCCGGCGCCAACGCACTCTGCACCGCGTAATGTTGTGAATGAGGGATACAATGACGTCAGGGCCGAATGTCAACAATGTAGCGATTGAGAGTAGGCGTTCCAGTCGAGTGTAACAAACAGCGGAGACGGAGCTGCACGCTGCGCAGGATCATCATCACACACACACACTGACGTTTGCTGAAGAAAAATAACAACAGTTTTATGACCACACACCTTTTTTTTTAAGAACGATACAGCCTGTTAGTGCAACGTAAAAGTAATCGCCCGGTTGCCGGGGGCTTTAGGAAACGACAAGGAAGTCATCATGTGAAAAAAAAGATTTGGTAAGCGGACAAAAGGGCTGGATTACAAGAAAAAAGAGAAAGTTATAAGGTGAGATGCACGCATATTTGAACGTTTTATGTGTAAAAAAATATATTTTGTTATTGCTTGTGAACTGCATGTGCAGAGTAAACACATGATTGGACTACAGTTAGTTTGTAACGGCGAACGGAGTTCTTAACTTGCACGTTGAGTGGGGCTACCAAGCGACGACAACGCTATCCAACGACGTGTCTAACCCACCTAAATAAACATGCGTAAATTCAAACTGTGTAGCCTGCATGCTACTTGTTTTCAATATGAATGATGGTTTAAAAGTTAAACATAATACCACATCCTGTTTTGCTTTGAGTCAGTGTAGTGTGCGCTCTGATCAGGGAGTTTTGCAAGTAGTAGTGGATGCATTGCGATCCAGAAGGAGGCGGCGTATCAAAGTATAGGGGTCAGTCTTGGCTGTTGTTTTCTCCGAGGAAAAATCTGAGAGAAAAGAAGCTGTCACTTGAAAAAGCCTTTACCGATTAAGGGGCCATGGCAGAGGCAAAGACCCCCGGTCTTAATTCCCGCCCTCATTCACTGCATGGCCATCATGGATGAGCCGATAAGCATTTGGAAAGTGCCGTGGAATTTGATTTGTATTTGGGATGAGTAATCAAATAAACAATATGTTATGAATGAACTAGATTTTTTTTTTGTCTTGTTATTAGTAAAAATAAAATATTAGCATGTGAATTGTGTTATTTATACATTACCGTTCTATTGTACAAATAACCTTCACGTGCTTTAAAAGATAGGCTACTGATTTAGATTAAATGCAGCTGTCACCATCAAGAGCGCTAAAAAACTATTTATGTTGAACCTGCACGTCATAAACACACTTGTAAACCATCACATCACAATTACTCATTAATCATCCATAAAAGATCAGCAAAATATCTGCTGTGTAAGAGGACTTGGAAGCATCGGCTATCTGGCAGCCAATACAATCGGCTCGGTGTCCCGACAGTGTGATTTAAAGAACTAGAACATATTTTGTTAAAACGACTGTGATGTCCCTTGATTTAAAATTAATTTAATTAAATATTTATTCAAGTCTACAGTTTTAGAAGTAGAAGAATATCATCATGATATCAGTAAACGCCTGTTTAAAGACCATGTTTGCTTTCAACAAAACGTTGCGCTTTTACGCACTCTCCTCGAGCGCTTTGCTTGTCATCTTTATAAACATTTAATTGATAATGATTTTTTGCAAATTGTTGGTGGGCAAAAAAATGACTCGGTAGTCATCGAATTAATTTGATCCCGACTATATCTGCACCATGAAATAGCCTATTTGGAATTAACGCGAAACATTCTTATGCGTGCTTACACACCATTCTGCATGCTGTGGATAGGCACCCACGTCAGTAACGCGGATAGCATGAAATAGCAATGTGTAGCCTAACCGGAGTGAACCAGCACACGGCACTGCACAATTTTGTATTTGTTATTATTATTCGTAGGCAATAGACTATTTTAGAGACATGTCTGTATATCTTCGTGCAGTGTTTTACCAAGGGATATAGGCTACCTAACACTAGGGTTCCGAGTGACGCTGACATTAAACGCAGTGATACAGCAGTTTGTGGTAGAGTGACATCTAGGAGCGAGACATTCCTTTGTCTAGTGGTGTTAGACCATGGATAGAACTGTTCATTTCATCGAATCTGAGCGGTCACCGTTTGTGCGGGCTGCAGTAAAACAAAGACAAAAAGTATTTGTGAAATGCTGACAACGACAGACACGTTGGACTTCAAACACAATTTAAATACGAAAGTAATGCGTAGACACTATTCAGATTAATTAATTCCTTGAGTGGTGATTCCAGCTATGTGATAATGTATAGGATCCCTTTACCGTAGGCCCTATGCGTTTTTTCATCAGTCAGTGAGGTAGCTATAGCACGTGCATACTCATGCGCTGCGGCCATGATGACGCCATTGTTGAGTGCCATATATTTTATCCCTTTATGTGTACTGATGTCTAGTTGTACTTTCCCCGTGGCGATGAAGTGAACATTTACGGATTTTTGGGAGAATGAGTTCACTACTCCTGAGAGTACAGCGAATATTCACAGTAATACACTATAATATAGCAATTAAACATTTCAATTATTTTTTTCCTTTTTTATATATCCAATTATTGTTATAGGCTAATGTCTTTATGGCTTTGCCATTTTTATTTACCTTTTTTATTTGACAGAACTTGGAATGTAAAAACACAAATCCAAACCATATCATGTCCTGTAGCATAGATATAGTACTATCATTATATATATATTTTTTTTAAGGAACCTGAAAACAGTGTGCTCAGTGATGTAATTCAGTGCACTTTTCATGAATTGATCAACTAGGGAGGTTTCCTTCATTCGACCCATGTTGTTTTGGGAGCTGCTCACGACCAGTCCCTCAGGTTTCCCAGCCAGCTGAAATCGCACCCTGGAACTGGATCTCTTCATCTGAGATGATCTGCCCATTATCCCCCCCAAGCTTCCCATGCTGAACCCAACACAGAGCCGGTCCTGCACAGCACCCTCTCTCTTTCCATTCCATTGTGGTAGCTCAGCGCTCTTCAACCCTGGTCCTCAGGGTTGAAGACCTAACGACACATTCATCTGAATCAGGTGTGTTGGAGGAGGGAAACATCTAGAACAAGCAGGGCAGAGGGTCCCTGAGGAGCGGTGTTGAAGACCACTGTAGTAGCTCTATACAACGATGTTGTGTAGATGTGAGTACCATGCCGTGTCCGTAAAACAACAACAACAAAAACAACAATTGTTTGTGTTTAAAGTAAAACAACACAGAGGAGTTCCTGATTCATGAAATCTTCAGTCTCCAGTTGTAATTTCTCTGGTGAAGTATTTGTTAATCACAAATAGCACCAGTTTATTGTAAACGTCTTCCGTGAGCATCTTTCAGGCACCCACTGCAGGTTAATGTCGGTTGAGTGGCACATAAATATCACTGTCTGATTGAAAAATGAAAGAATGCTTTATGAATTACGAATCATGGCATGGCCATAAATCCAACTGTTAAGTGCAGGTTTTCACACAGGCTGCACCTTCTGAGTCATAGTGGGATTGTTATCATGATTGCAGGCATTTAAATGAACCCCTACCGGCCAATCTCCAGATCTCCGATCAGAGCTTTGCGTAGAAAAAAACATGTTCCCATAGTTCTCCCACGTCAGCACAAAGGCATGTTTGACTCTGCTGCATTGAGGTGGGGGGTGAGATGAGACAGCACTGCTGGGAGAAAGATCCTGCTGCTCAGACCACACTTTAGTTTTCTCTATCTCTCTTTCTTTCTGTATTTCTCGCTCTCGCTTTCCCTCTCGTTTTCTGGTCAATCTCATTCTCTGTCATTCTCTCTCTCTCTCTCTCTCTCTCTCTCTCTCTCTCTCTCTCTCTCTCTCTCTCTCTCTCTCTCTCTCTCTCCTCTCCCTCTCCCTCTCCCTCTCCCTCTCCCTTCTCCCTCTCTCCTCTCCCTCTCTCTCTCTCTCTCTCTCTCTCTCTCTCTCTCTCTCTCTCTCTCTCTCCCTCTCCCTCTCCCTCTCTCTCTCTCTCTCTCTCTCTCTCTCTCTCTTTGGGAGAGTTTTTTCTACTCTCCCACTGTCCAGACAGTAATGCATACTGGCATTATCAATCACCATGTGAAATCAGACTGCATTATCCTGCCAGACTCTACTTTTGTCAGCGGTGGAAGAAAAAAATCCCTCCACGAAACAGCAGAGCCTTGTGGATACTGTGTATCCTTGTGTGTACACAGGGAGAGCTAGTGCCAAGAAGCTATCTCTTAGAAAGTGCCCGAGGCAGGAATCTGATTGCTCTGTTTTGTTTAGAGTTTTGTTTTGAGCCTACAATACATTGCCAAGGCACGTAAATCATGCTTGAGTCAGAAGCCTGTGACGCTCACCTGAGTCACTACCAGGAGGGGAGCACAGCCCCCTCTGACACCTTGTCAGGGTCAGGGTTCACCCTGTCTGGAGGCAGGATGGGAGCACAGTGAACCAGCATTAGGAACCCATCCTGTGCTCATTCATTACTCAGAAATTATTCAAAATTGGTTCGGCAAGTTACTCACATCTCCTCTGGATCTTTGAAGTCTTGAGGAGTTCAAGTTCTTGAGGAGGCGACGGTGTGGGAGGGGTTCCCTGCAGGGAACCGTGAACGCACCTGCATAATAGGTACAGGTCAATGAAGTGAGGTGAAACTGCATCTGCATGTTAGGATCTGCCTTCTAGGACACCAAGAAGTGCTTCTACAAGTAGTCCCTATAGAGGTCCTTAAGATCACTTTACTACAATGTACACAAGAGATTAATTGTGGTATATGTGTTTAGCAGAGGTGACCTTTCAGTCGTGGGCTATAGGTGTAGCACAGTGAAGCCTGAACTACGTTGAGTTTACACTGTCCTCTTACGAGAGAGAGAGAGAGAGAGAGAGAGAGGAGAGAGAGAGAGGAGAGAGAGAGAGGGGGGGGGGAGAGAGAGAGAGAGAGAGAGAGAGAGAGAGAGAGAGAAAGAGAGGAGAGAGAGAGAGGGGGGGGGGAGAGAGAGAGAGAGAGAGAGAGAGAGAGAGAGAGGAGAGAGAGAGAGAGAGAGAGAGAGAAAGAGAGGAGAGAGAGAGAGAGAAAGAGAGGAGAGAGAAAGAAAGAGAGGAGAGAGAAAGAAAGAGAGGAGAGAGAGAGAGAAAGAGAGAGAGGGGGGGAGAGAGAGAAAGAGAGAGAGAGAGACAGAGAGAGAGAGACAGAGAGAGACAGCGAGAGAGAGAGAGAGAGAGAGAGAGAGAGAGAGAGGATGGTGCCAAGGAGGGAGCTTTAGAGCTCTCAACCTCAAGTAGCACCTTAAAGAGCTTCAAGGATCCACTTTTATCAAAGGCAAACATGACCACCATGGCAAAGGTGTTATTGGTCTGCTACTCTTATTTTCTCGTTGCCTTTATAGCTCAACCGTCAAGTTGTTTATCTTCACACATATTAGTCGGGTTCAATTTTTGCTGCTGGATGCATGTGAGGATTTGGGTGATACGTGTTTTTAATTGAGTTGAGGGGCAAAAGAACAAGGTCTTGACTACTATCAGCAGTGAACTCTCTTGTTCCGACAATAAATTCCCAGCCCCAAATTTGGGCAGACCCATCCCTGTACTGAAATTGTCGTCCTGATGTCTGATTTAATCGTGCACCCAGTTTGGATTCCAGGTGTTGACTGTCAGAGGTCCTTCATGAGTGCTGTAATTACTGAGTTAATGACGTGGACGTTACACACTTGATCACATGAGATGTGTTTTGGTGTGACTTTCAGGTTAAGACTGGAGATATTTTACTCTAGGGCCTAGTGTGTGTATGTGTGTGTGTTTGCATGAGTGTGTGTGCGGGTTTGCATGAGTTTGTGTGTGTGTGTGTCTTCAGAGGGAATTGCGAAGTAGATAGTGGAAGTCTCATTAGTTAAATTTAGAGTCCTTCTTTATGTCAGCATTTTCCCCTCTTGGATCAAATATAGAATGGAACCAGAGCCCTTTGAACACTGTCAGCTCTTTCAGTGTCGTAACCACATCTATACGCAACCATTCACACTCACTCGTACTTAAGAATGCAGAGGTCTTATTTATCATTATCCAGCCACTACATTAAGAATCATTTGTACTGTATGTGAAGATCACCAATGCTTTGGAAGCGTTGCTCTATTCGTGTACATTTGTAAAGCGTGATACCAAGCCTGCTGCACTCGATGGTTCAGCTCTTCACAGACTACAGCCTGACACGAGAGAAGGCTGCTGCACTCGATGGTTCAGCTGTTCACAGACTACAGCCTGACACGAGAGAAGGCTGCTGCACTCGATGGTTCAGCTGTTCACAGACTACAGCCTGACACGAGAGAAGGCTGCTGCACTCGATGGTTCAGCTGTTCACAGACTACAGCCTGACACGAGAGAAGGCTGCTGTCGGTTGTCTGTTGTCTTCCTCTGCAGTGTGAGGTCATATCCTTACCCTTCTGTGTGACACTCTTTTGTTCTGTTCTTCTGCATGGCAGGACGGCAGGAGCAGTCAGAAACTGACAGCGTATCAGTGGTCTTGGGCCAGAAAATGTACTTTTAAGACTTTTTATCTCTCCTTGAGTTTCACATTAGTGTCTGGATGAGAGAGGAGCAGACCTGGTGTTTTGGCAGAGGGCAAACGAGACGTGAGCAAGGACACCTGGGAGATGCATGAGTGTCTGTGGTTTCCGACGGCAGAAATGACTCATGCGAGCTCATGCATGTCAATTTAAGGTCTACGCACATCCTTTAATGAGAAATTAATTGCTGTTAAAGCTTTATATTTTATAGACCGGTGGAGTTGAACTACATCTAGGGGTTTGTGCCCGTTTTCTAAATCGTTTATTCATTCACAAGTTCAAATCCCACACCAACAACTGAATACATTTAGAGGAGAATTAGTAAATTGGGAGGAGTTGAGGCATGGTCTTCTCCTCATGAACCTCAGTTATATTTATCTCCATAATGATGGACTTGATTGAAATTGTGGTATCTCAGAATAAACAGGCATTCTACTGAACCTAACCCTTGGTGATTGTCACTATGGAAGAAATAGGAAACAGGAAAATAGAAATAGGAAGCTTTTGAGATATTCCTCCATTTCCTTGCCTTTGGCAGTCTGTTTCATCATCATATTCCCTATAATTCTGCCAACAGTACTTTTTTTTTTCTTCACAAAAATGCAGATCTCTTTTTTTTCTGTGTGCTTTTTGAGACTTATTGAATTACAAGGGTTTGTAGTCACCGGCGGTAATTTAAAACAATATTGGTTGAAAGCCCAAGTGAACCCAAAGTTCCAGGCTCGCTAGAGGGCTCGACGTTTCCTGCCAACGTCACTTTGTTTTTCCCTTTTCCAATTTCTCTTCCCAGTCGATGGGAAAAGGAGAAGAAGTCTGTCAAACACGAGAGTGGAAGGGTTTTAAAACAATCAGCGGATTCCTGGTAAGGGGAGTGAGATCATTGTTTTAGTGAGGGAGGGAGGGAGGGAGGGAGGGAGGGAAGGAAGGAGGCAGGGGAGGGAGGGAGGGAGAGCTTGGATGACCCAGTCTGTTGTTGTCTGTCCACCAGGGCCACTCATATAGCAGAGTGAACTCTGTGGTCACACAGTGTCTAGCAAAGGTCAAAATTCCTGTTTTATTTATACTGCATTGCACATCAGTAACACCCCCCCCTCCCCCTTTCCCCCCGAAAACAAAACGCTCTCATTGTGTACGAGAGGGATGTTAACATGCAGCTCAAACATCTGTGTCTGATAAATGGTATATAAATACTAATGAGCCCTGCCACCAATTTGAGACTTGACATTGATTATTGATAAATCAGTCTTCCATGAACGTCCATGTTTGGTTTATGCTTACGCCACGGGATTGGTCCCTTTTTTACGGATCCTTGCTTGTTAAGAATGCTGTTCCAATTTGTTAAAAATTTCAGCTTACTGTGTTTACTTTAGACTCATGAATACTCATAAGGCTATTGCCCTAAAAACATTGTTTTTCAAAGCAAACATTCTGAATTGAACTGTTAATAATTACATAGTAGGAGAGAGAATTTCCAGTAAACATGCAATGATATTTTTGTTCAAATCATCACCATTGGAGCAGTGGAGTGTAAAAAGTACAAAACAAGTCTAATGTGTGGTTTTGCTAAAGTGCAGCTGGAGTATGGGAGGAGAAGGGGGGCGGGGGGTGTCTGAGAGAGTTCTACATCCTGTGAGACTTGAGCACAGGTGGTTGGGAGGATAGGAGAAGGTGGGCGTTGAGGTACAGGGGCGTAGTGCCCACTTCCTGTACCCAGCATCGTGATCTACTGTAAAGCAGTTGGCTCACGACCAGATCAGAACAGGATTCGCTCGCGGTTGCCCCTCGCTGTCTCACGATGGGTTGCTATTGGAGGAGACCTTTTGTGGTGGGCCCCAGTTTGCCACATTCTTTTGTTTGTGCTTTCTTCCTAACGTCTTAGCATCAGGGTTACGAAATATTTTTTAATTTTTTACCCCCAAAACACTTTTTTAGCAGCTGCTATTGAAAAGATTGCACAGGGATTCACTCTCGCAAAATGGAGGCACGAAATGAAAGAACGAAAGTTCAAAACGGGTGACAGCACAGCGTTTTCCATATTGTTTTATGCACACGTGGAATGGAAAACATGAAAGTACAGTGCAGTAAAATCCACATTCACTGTCAAGCATGACACTTGGTATGTAGCTCTTCTCATGGAGAGTACTCATAATAGGGATACTTGTCTCCCTGCAGTAGCTGACTACACTCTGCACATTTAGGAAGGATTGAAGAGTCTGCTATTCCTGCTGAAGGAAAATATTCATGTCTCTCCCCTCACAGACCACCCCTATGTCCCAGACCAGTCTGGGGTCAGAGCTGACCAGTCCATCTCAACCGGTCGATCTGACCAGGGATAGAGAGGATTTATCTATTTTTACGGTCACCAGTGAGTAAGCACAGACAAGCTTATGTATCTGAGGTGGCGTGTTAAGGATCTGCCGTTGTCATGAAGGGCAGTGGGTGAAATGTGAGGGTCGGAGGATGAGAGGCGTGGCCTGTCTGCTGATGATAATGTGAGGTCAGAGTGTGAGAGGCGTGGCCTCTGCTGATGATAATCAAACATGACTGAACAATCCCATCACACCCAAGGGGTCTGAATACTACAATGATTAACTGTGTCATTTTGATCCAGCATGATTCAATATTTATTTGGCAGGTTGGATTAGAAGAAGAAGATTATAAGTCATTTTCCTCGACTATCCTCAAAAGACTATATGGTATGGCTACCTCAAAATGTTCAAAGATGGTTTGACTCAAGATCTATCAAGTATGGAACCGGTTTTAGTTCAAAGAAGTGTAGTTGAGATTAAAAGATTTTAAATTGGCAACATATTTTCTACTTGTAGGCTTTATGAAATAAAAGACTGGAGGAGATTTCTTCTTGGTGTGATAGAAGGCTGGCAAAATGGCAGTGGTAGCTTGTGTTGCAGGCTATTGTTTGTATTTGTTGTTATTTAGCTGTAATGTCTAATCTTCCTTGTGTGCTTAAAGGTCAGGTTACCATTCTTATCTCCTATACTAGAATAGGTAACAGAAAGAGATTAGCTCCAGAACTTCTGTTGATTCTGTCTTAAGGAAAAAGGAAAGACAAAAGTCAATCATTTCTTATGAAGTGTGATGGAAGGATACAGCCAAAACAATTATTTCAACATGTCTTTATTAAGATGGATGCTTGAATTCCCGTGATATCGTTGAAGACATCTGCTTGCTGTAGTGAAGCTGTACCTATTAAAGAGAAAGATAGCGCGCGAGAGAGGAGAGAGAGGGGGGGGGGGGGTATGGGTCAATAGTGCTGCCTGTGTGAAAGACTGTAGTGGCTGGCTGTTTAGATGGATTACAGCAGCAATGCATCCCTTTCATCTCATACTCAGGCATTGTGTCTGCAGGCAACAGGGATAATTGGCTCTCATCATCGCTTCGCATGCACTTTTTCCAACGCTCTCTTCACTCATAATTCTTATAATGTAATCTGCTTCGGCGCAGTAATGCAAATTTCATCACTTTATAAAGGAGTTTATTATGTTGTACTTCGCAGCGTACTTAAACCCCGATCACTATTACCATTTAGTACAGTAGCTATATCAAAATATATATATATTCCTTTCATAGATGATTTGAACAACATCATATGTTATTCATAATGCAATTAATTTATCTGGACGAGCTCAGTATCGTATCTTGTTGTGAGTCATCATGAGATGGCAATCAAAACAGTGACATCTGTAGCCCAGCAGACAGTGTCAGACTGTGGAGAGGTATTCAGCGCCAAGCACATCTCTTGGTACAGTGGTTTGAGTCTGATGCACGGCCTCTGTTGAAGTATTGGAAAGATTTCTCAGCAGATTTCTATCTGTAATACCATTCGCTAATTTTCAAGTTCAACAACAGAAATCTGATAAGGTAAAAGCCTCAGTTATTCAAAATTCATCTTAGATGTGGTGTTGAGATGATACACTGAAGCTTTGGTTTGTGAGATGGATGGATGACAGACAAGAAAAAAGAAGGGTGTTTGTTGTGTGACTGTAATACAGGACTACAGGAGGGGTTAATGCTATTTGGAGGAACCTAAACTATGGATGCCCTTTCTGTAAATCATGTGCTTTGCATGGTGCTATGATAGTGCTCTCAATCATTTGGGGGGGGGGGGGGGGGAGAAGGAGTATTTCTCAGAGAGTCTGTGCTGCCAGGGAATGAACAGATATCGATCCTAATCACCTCATGGGCAACCGATATGTAAGTAGGCTCCTGTTTGGTTTGACTTTGACTTGTTTTGACTTTTGACCGTTTTTGAATGTGTGAAGAAAGTCGTTGCTTCCTGCGTGTTAGAGACGCCTGCACATTTTGGCACATACAGTCAAGTTTGATTTAATATGTTTGTAAATGGCATACTTAGTGAGTTGCAATCACGAGGTATTCATTGAGTTGATTAGAATAATGTACTGGAAGGTCATCAGGCAGGCTGTCTGTTCAGAACGACTTAGCTAAGTTAGTCTGATCAAACCTGATGGAAGGAACTTTAACTGAGAGCTGTACTGTTCCAAGATCCATCAAATAATGATCTGAGTCTGAAAAGTTATACATACCGCAACAGTACGCAACAGAAAATTTTCATTTTCATCTGAAAAGTTGAGTATACATTTATGACATACTATTACAAAGGAAATAATGTTTTTTTTGTGACTTCCTCTGCAGGTGTTTTTATTTATTTAGAAACTATTAAAACGTAATTCATCTGTACTTTTGTCGTCTTCTAATGCCAAAAGGTAAACCTAATTACCATCCAAACTGTGACAAGGATCACGCGATTACAAATGGGATTTTTTGTTTTTCTAAATCTTCAAATAGTTAAATCTAGACATAATATCCTGTTGAATGTGTGTTTTGCTGGGAAGGAAATCTTGACTGAGTAAAATGTGACTCCCAAATCTCTTCATGAAAGCTTTCACGTGTGCAGTGTACGCAGACTCATTCAAGGCTCATATCCCGTCTTCACAAGTACACTATTAGCAGCACAATGGAAACCTCTGTCTGGCTGTTGTTAGTCTCATAGCCAAGGTTTGTAGCTTAGAGTTAATGCTGGAGTTAATGCCATCATAGTAGGAGTACAACTCATAAGAGTGCTTAGCACAGAGCACATGGAAGGCCAACTCCTGGTGGTTATTCAGAAGACATGCCCTGCTCTTGTGCTCCAGCCAGTGGAAGCATTCTGCGCTTCTCTCTATGGACTGACCAAACACTCTCTGCCCTCTGTGTTTTTAAAATTCAAGACATGACAAGGTATTCGATGACGCCTGTCATTCAAAGCCGCTGTTTTAGTTTGATTTAACCGTGTCATTCAAGTGCAGACGCCTCCAAGTCACAGTGACTTTGCCCTTCGCTTGGCTTCTTTTTGTTCTCTCTGAAGAAGCCACATGCACTGTACAAGCAGTCTTCCTGCTTCCCATAATGCACCTCTCCTGCTGCAGCATGGACGAGCCAGTGAAAGAAGTCATTGTTCTTGACACTGTGAGGCATGTTGCATGCACTTATGACCCTAAGTGGGAGAAATTATTCCCATTATACATCTGGAATGTCTTTGAATCAATCAATTGTATGTGAACACATCTTTAGAATATTTTGCTTTGGCTGACTTCAATTTGAAAAGCATCCACTTCTCTCCAAAGAGGAAAAGTTGTTAACCATTTTATTTACATTAAATATAATTTCATAAGTAATTTCATTATGTTTGAAACTGTAGGAAATACAAGTTACACAATTCCAACAAATATCACAGTGACGTGTTACGTATAAACACATTTACACAACTGGGAAAGGGTAAAAGATCTGTATTAAAAATAATTTTTCCAGAATGTGTTGAAACTATTCACCCTGAACTAAAATCTGTAAGGCCATTATAAAATGTTTTTGTTGAGAAATGATTCATTTTAAAACTTAGGCCTTTTGTTGACTATTTCCAGAATAAGGACCACCTCCTCACCACGGTTTAGATCCATTGAATCAAGTCTCCCATTGATGCTTTTGAAAAACAAATGCCGTTAAGGGGCCTTATTCCTATGCCTCTCTTTGTCTTTTCTTTCAGGGGGAATTGATTGATGTTCAGTAGACCGTTCCAGAAAACCCTTTATTTCTCACAGGGATTATTATTATATATGATGTGATGTTTTTAGCCATAAATATAGTCAAGCAGCATGAAACAAACAAAAACTATGCGATGTGAAGGTATAATTCCACCGCTTTTCAGATGAGTTCTTGGTTTATAAAAGCCCTGAAGCCCAAACCTCATGGTCCAACACAGACAGGTGAGGAAGTTCATCATAACCAGATGATATAATAATCATCATAGTATACGGTAGTAGAATAGACGCAGGGAGTCTTACACAGTAGTTGTCTTTCATGCAGCAGACATTTTGTTTTGCCGTATCTTGTCTACAGAGTGTGTAGCACATCCGTGGTTACATGCCAGGGTGCATGAGTCTGTCTGGGCCACTTCACAGCGGTGTAAACTAAGAGGGGCGGCGCGGACATCGTAAAAATAAATAAATCTGTATCCGTCAGTGAAAGGCCTATTTTTAACCGCGCTGTCTCACGTTTCTCCTTTTGCTGTTTTGGTGTTTTGTTATGTGAGGAGGATACTTGGTGGATGCTCTCAGGTAGCCTGAAAGGGGGGGATGAGGCAGAGTGACACAACAATCTGTCTTCTCTGTGTTTAAAGACGCGGGCGTGCGTACGTGTTAGTGTGCGCAGACAGGCGCGTGTCTCTGTGTTGCAGGAGGTGTATCTGGGACTGACCTGTTGTGATCTCTCAAATGTTCTCCTTCACTCATTACTACAGCTGAGCCTATGTGTTGCTGCCACCAGCCCTTTCACTGCATCTGCACTCAGGAGTCCAGATTGGATCCAGATGGTGGAACACCCGCGCAGCCCTCGTCAGAGCGGAACTACCCAGTCAAGGCTTAGTTTAAAGGAGTCCTGTGCCCAGGCTTTGCTCATTGGAGGGCCCTTATCGGGGTTAGGGCATCAGGTCCACAGGGTGTTTGTGGCAGGAGTGACTTAACCCAGCCTCGGGGATGTGTCTGCGGCATCACTGTTTGTTTGGGTTGGATGATATTCCTGCCGTCAAGCGGTTGGCTCTCTACTTTCCACTCGTTTCTCTCTTGTATAAATTTGGGAGGGGAATGTGTGTGGGGTGGAGAGAAAGGGGAGGGGGGACGTGAGAGGGGAGGGGGGACGTGAGAGGGGAGGGGGGACGTGAGAGCACAGGAATTCCCACTCACTTGGCTCATCGTGTATTCTCCCTCAGCCATTACACCCCCTACCCTGTCCTGTTCTCTCTCTTCCCTTCTCTCTCTCTCCCTCCCTCTCTCTTTCTCTCTCTTCTTCCCCTCTCTTTCTTTCTCTCCCTCCCTCTCTTGTTCTCTCTCACTCTCTCTCTCTCTCTTTTTCTCTCTCTCCCTCCCTCTCAGTTCTCCCCACCATCGGGTTGGGAAAAGGGGACATTTGTTTTTGGAATGTGTCGCTCTCAGTCGTGAGCACCATCAGAACATCTTTGTTTTCCCCAAGCACCAGGTCTCCTAGACGCTGTGTGGTGCAACAGCAAGTTATCAGGAGGGGGGGGGCTAGGTTCATTCAGCCGCCTGTCATGGGCCCCGCTTGCTTTTATTTTTAGCCAAATCCATCAAGCTTGACAGGCGGGTAATTTGAGCCGAGCCGAGGGCAGTGCTCCAGGTCTCTTCTACAAAGTCATTCTTCTCTTGTCCTTCCTCCTGGGAAAGCTTGGGGCCAGGTCACTCCATGGCTCTGGGTTCTGTTGAGTCATGTGAGATCATGTACACAGAGACACCAGCACTCTACCGTCGGAGACTGCTGGGGTTTATGGGGCGGTTGGTCGGGGTGGGAGGGAGGGAGGGGGTGAGTGGGGGGGGTTGAGGCCGGGGGCAACAGGGGAGCTATAATCTGCTCCCCCGGCCAGCAGAGAGAGGAATGCACTGGGGCGAGCCTTGTATAAGGTAATGTCTAGTGAACATGCAGGGGTGGGACGTGTGCACAGATTTATTTTAATACACTGCTGGCAGGGCCAGAGGGGGGGGCCAACGCTGCCAGCCTGTCCCAGGATCACAGTTACACATCGGACAAGACAGGACTTTTCATTAGGCTAACCACTACAGACGAAAAACACTCAAAGAGGCAAGTTTCTGCTGGAGTTTGACCTGTTAATTGTGCATGTTTTGTCCCGTGAAAGGTTTTTTCATGGGTTCAATAGCTGAGTTTTGACACCAGCATGTTTTGAGTTCTGAGCCCTGCAGACAGATCTGGATCTGGCATGTCAGTCTGGCATTTAGCATTACTGTGATGCACATGTGTAGTGCCTTAAGGTGGTTTGATGTGATTGTTCAATGGTTGTTACAACGTTTTGCCTGAGTCATGGATTCAGTTGAAATATTTTACAGCTGCTATTGAATGATCTTTCTAGCCTAAGCTGCCTTCGCCTATTACTACACCTACAGGAATATAAACAGACACAGTTCTTGATGTGATGCTGAAAACAAAAATACCAACTGTATAAAGAAATACCAACATACTTATCAGGCAGAATTACAGAGCTTGGTAATGGCAAACTAGACCATTAAAAAAAATACCCATAACATAATTTATACCCACCAGCTATGGGATCTATTAATATCACCCAATGCCTACACTAAAAGTGCTTTTGAGCCTTTTTAGTGAAATGAGAGTGTGTTTCTGTGTCCTGGGGCTACCTCCCAGCTGAGGCTGCTGTGTGTTCTCTTCACCTGGGCCAGAGCCGCTGGAGGTGGTCTGGAGCCAGCTGTCCTAGTGACCTTGGGCTGTGTACACACCCAGCTCCCCAGACAGCCTCGTCTCAGGCACACTGAAGGATGCAGCGCCCTTGCTAAGCACATGAGCTGCTCTCTTTCTGTCTGTCTGTCTGTTTCTTTCTCTCTCTCTCTCTCTCTCTCTCTCTCTCTCTCTCTCTCTCTCTCTCTCTCTCTCTCTCTCTCTCTCTCTCTCTCTCTCTCTCTCTCTCTCTCTTTCTCTCTCTTTCTCTCACATTTTCTTTCTCTCTCACTCTCACTCTCACTCTCTCTCTCTCTCTCTCTCTCTCTCTCTTTCTGTCATTCCCTTTTACTCTTCTCTCTGTCCCCTGCCTTTACTCTTCTACTCACTTTCTCTCTCGGCAGGATAAATCATTCAGTGCTTGGAAAACACTTGGCCTTTCCTCTATGTGCACAGTTCTGTCTGTGTCCAAGCCGGAGTTGGGAGATTTTTGCTGTGTTGTGATCTGCCCCACAATGTCCCCTCACCACACCTCGAGGTCTCAAGGTTGCCCGGCAGGAGGGTTAAGGATCAGGTGCTCAGGGTGTCTTTAATGAGCCCTGCACCAGAGTTACTTAGATTCCACTAGCACCCACTCCTGCTTGAGTGTAAAAGGACATATGTGTGTGTGTGTGTGTGTTTAGTGTGTGTGTGTGTGTGGTGTGTGTGTCAACAAGGTGCTAGGGGTGGGATGACATGTTTTGTGAACGCATTCCCCTGACAGAGAGATCTGGCTTTCCAGTCAGATCACCGTATGTGCTGCAACACCTCTCCTGGTGACCCCTCCCTGACGAGCCAGGGCCGCGGTCGCCCCCAGCTGCCAGCTCCGCTTAGAGAGGACAGAGCTCCCGGGACATGGACGGCTGGAGGGGGGCCACAGCTATGTTTGTGTTGAGAACGTCTCATCCAGTTTAGCTGTGTTTTCCTGTCTGTCTGTGACGTGAAACTGTGTTCACGCCAACCGGTTTGGCTCCCGCCACGTCATGTGATCTGACACGAATGCATTAGGAGGTGGATCTCTCTAAAATGTGTTGCTTGTCTGTGGAAGTTGTTGTACATTTTGCTCTTCATCTCTGGTCTCATTATTTGGATAATGATGTCACAGTGTATTCTGCTGTTTCACAATCCCTCTCTCACTATTGTCTGTTTACAATTGATCAGTGTGGTTTGATCCTCAGTAAGATCCCAGTAAAGTGAAAAGAGCATTGTTACCACATTGTTTGATGGGAATTAATTTGTCAAGGATTCAAAATTGCCTGAAGGTGGAATAATCTACGGTATGATATGTTGACACTGAAAGAACATTACATTTGATTCGTTGTTTTGTCATAAATTCTATTAATGATTGAAATGTGGTGTTTCTTTTAGCTCTGGGATTATGTCAAGGTATTTTTCATTGTAAGATAAAGACCTCTTTTGATGCATGCAAATTCCTGCTGCGTTGTAAAGGCCAAAGACTGAAAGAATGTCCTTGGGAAACGCTTTCAGGACTGGTGGTACTATGGGCACTGCTTCTGGGACCAGGGACAAAAGAGCAGTCTCTTTCTGTACATTGAAATGTGCTTACCTTCTGACACAAACAGTGTTCCATTACGGAAGTGGAAGTTGGATCATTGTTTCATCTGGTTCGTTTCTGGATGGAAGCCCTGGATCTTAAGCCTGATTGCCATGGAAACCATTATGTAGGGCAATTGGCAGTAGAGCACTTTAGAAATCTCCTCAGAATATATTACTAGTTGCAAAGGCCCCCCTTTCCTCACCTTCAACCTCTCTTCATTGTCCGGGACATAGTTAACTTCAGCCTGTTTTCTCAGGATTTCATGACTGAACTCAGGAATGTAGTATGAGTAGCCTTTAACGTGTATATCCAGGCTCCATGTTAACTGTTTTGAACCCTCAATAAGATCGCTAGGCTAGATATCTCAACATAAAAAAGTTCAAAAACAACAATTATCTCCAGAATGTCTACATGTCTACCACATGTACAGGTTGGATACTTGTTTTTTTTAAAAGAGGATGCGAAATCTGCACCTGTAATAATGTGCTTATTGTATCTCTAATACTAGACCAGTCCCTACAGGAAGTGGCTGTGGATCTGCAAAACAGATTGTGCCCTTTACCTGGCCCTGAGAGAGACCCTTTACCTGGCCCTGAGAGAGACCCTTTACCTGGCCCTGAGAGAGACCCTTTACCTGGCCCTGGGAGAGACTTCAATTTGAATCCTCATCAGGGACTTAAAGTGGGTTGTGCAATGGACCTGAATAACTGCTCATATTTTCCCTTACGGGGCAAAAACCCAAATAAAATGACTAAGACTTCATTCAGAACAGATGTGCTGATATTTGCATTTCACGGTGAAAGTGCTGCTCGCTCCCTTTGTCAAAGCTTCCAGATCAGCGTTTGTTCCTGGTTGTTAGTTTTAGTCCTGGCTGTCAAATGGACTCTGGACCTGTCGGAATATGAATGTAAACTTTTCAGACAACTAACCCATTACAGAAGAGCAGATTGTTTTAACTGAAAAACCTATTCGAAACACCAAAAATAGCTCCAAGGCAGAAGAAATTATTTTTCTTAAAAAAAAAAAGAGGGGAAATAAAACACACTTGGTTGATTCCTGTTACCACCTTTTTTGTGGACGAGCAACTCCCTCATTTATGGTGCAGGAAAACAAGCTTGCTCAAAGATCTGCTAACCCATCTGGTTGAGGTGATTAGCAAAAGCTGAGGCAGATGGCAGCACGGCCATATTCTGCATTGCTGTAGGGGTGTATTAATCTGCATACACTCACATGCCCAACACAGCCTCGTCTGAGTCCCCTGATTGTATTTCACTGCGGTACATTACTATCCATGACCGAATGGGAAAATCTGAGGAGAAATATGGTCTTTTCCAACGTTTGCTTTCTGGTGGAACCGTCCAACCGCACAAGGCTCATTTACTGCGGCGAGCTGAATGACTGGAACCCTCAGGATGTTTTTGTAAGGGACAAGGCGGGAGGGAGGGAGGGATGAATGCCCCCTCCAGCACAGAGATCACGCTAGACTGAGTGAGCCACAGCCCCTCTGCTGGCAGTGCGTCTGGAAATGTTGACGCACCAGCGGAGAGAAGCCCCAGAAACACGAGGAATCCCCCCGAGAAGACTTAGGGCGGGAGGGAGGGGTGGAGCCTTGGAATGCCCTCTGAGCAGTCAGTCACTTAGTTACCAGCTGAACTCAGTGAACCAAGCCTGAGTCAGCGACTTCACGACAGGACCACCGCCACCAGTGAGACTCCACCCCACCTTCCACCTCTCTCTCTCCCCTCGTCTATCCATCTCCCCACCCCCCCATCATTGATCGAGACTCATGCTGCCCCAAGCATATTGGCTGGGCTCTCTGCCATCTCTCAAAACAAGTTCACCCCTACCCAATCACCTGACCTCTTTGAGTCCAACTGTCAGGGTCAAGATGAACCTATGTGATGAATGACTGATGAACAATGAATGTGTAGTAAGCTGGGTGTAGCACATGTACAGTAGAAGGGATCAGCCTGACATATGGAACACATCCATTCAGGTAAATGAACACATCCATTCAGGTAAATGAACACATCCATTCAGGTAAATGAACACATCCATTCAGGTAAATGAACACATCCATTCAGGTAAATGAACATTCGTTCCTTCCCTCCCCCAGACACTTTTGTAAACAGGATAATCTGGTCTCTGACCTTCTCATCCACTCATGTAAACAGTGTTATTTGTGGTTCATTATTTGGCACTGGTACTGCTGCTTGTAAATGCAGAGTGATGTCTATACTAAATAAATACTATCACTGGATCTCTATATTTACTAGTTACTATTTACTATTTACTTAGGGGAGTCAGATGGCTGAGCGGTGAGGGAGTCGGGCTAGTACTCAGAAGGTTACCGGATCGATTCCCCGCTGTGTCAAATGATGTTGTGTCCTTGGGCAAGGCACTTCACCCTACTTGTCTCGGGGGGAATGTCCCTGTACTTACTGTAAGTCGCTCTGGATAAGAGCGTCTGCTAAATGACTAAATGTATATTGCAGTTTCACACCCCTCATCCTCATCCCTTTGGGAATGTTGGATTGGACAGTTTATTAATCCTCTGGGTTGAATCTGATTGTGTTCTCGGGCTTTGTTTGTTTGCGGTAAGTCCTTATAGAGGAATAATAGAGAGAGAGAGAGAGAGAGAGAGAGAGAGAGAGAGAGAGAGGGAGAGAGAGAGAGGGTGAGGGTGAGGGTGAGGGTGAGGGTGAGGGAGGGTGGTGTAATAATTACTATCTCTCCCCACTGATCTGACGGAAGACGATAATCCATTACTGCAGGAATTCTGTACATTTGTTAGTGATGTTGCCTGAATGTCAATCATGTTCATTGTCTGGGAAAATATTTGTTGCTTTCATCCAAGTGGAACTGGCAGGTAGATAAAACGGAAGTCAAACATAGCCTACTCTAGTTTCCCATGTTTGGCTGTCATTTCAATAAAAAAAGTTCAGAAAAGTTCAGCTACCTGCATAGCTACAGCAAAAAATACAGTCCAGTTCAATTTGAAATTGGTCAATCTTATATTATATTAGCCAGTTTCCCCCTAAAAGAAACTTATTGACGTTTTGGGGGGCTATTCTCAGCTGGCCGATGGTACTGTATGGTTCTGGTCTACAATTTTAGAGTCCGCTTTCCTGTAGAACTTCTCTTGGTTAGCCAATGTTTTCCTTGGCTGCCTGCTAGACCCAGGCGTGGTGTTTACTCACTGTTTGATTTCCAGCTTGTGTAATGCACACAATTACAGTCTAAACAACTCAACTGAGCGCTGTGTTCCTAGTACACTGCCAGGGGCTGAGGGAGAGGGCGGGCACAGTCAGAGCTCACAGGCAGGCGGGCACAGTCAGAGCTCACAGGCAGACAGGCAGGCAGATAGACAGGTAGACAGAAAACAGTGGTTCTAACACAGCAGTGAGCACTGCTGGAGATGAACCATAAGATCAAATCCATTCTCTGATTTAAAAAATAATTTGTTTCACTGGTATCTAATGGTGTTTGATGATTTGGAAAACTGATGCACTTGCTGTGGATGTCTGTTCTGTGTTCAGTTACTTTACTGTACAGGTACTGCATTACTGTAGCAGTACCTTTAGGGATGCTGAGAATGCATGTGCACTCATCTGAACAAGCTTCTGTGTGAGGTTAAGATGGGTTAGGTGTCTATCTATAGACATGCAGATGATTGAGTGCAGTTGGTCTTTGAAGCTGGTGCAAAGTTATACCCACATGTTCAATTATCACTGTTGCACCATTAAACCAGCCGAGAAATACTGTGACTGTCTCTTTAAATTATACAGAGATCCTCAGCTGAAAGATAGTTTCAACGTCTGTTGATGATTGTCGACTTTGCTTATTGTCACGGAATCAAAGTTTGCATTCCTTTGATTTAAATGCTGTAAGCTATTCTCAGAATCTCCAACACGTTCACCATTCAAATTAATTGACGTGTATTATTCTCTGTTGTGGAGAAATGAGGTTCAGCAGGGAGATATGTTTCCTTCAACTAGCACATTAGCAAACACACTAGCAAATAATCTGTGTTCTCTCCAACCTTACTTTCCAAAGCAAACAGTGAGAGGGCGTGTGTGTTTTTTATTTTGTTTTGACTCTCCCCAGCCCTGAATAAAGTAGGTCACAGGCTGACCAGGGCAGAGCATGAGGCAGCAGTTTGTCGGCTTACTCCTCAGAGAAGGATTGTGTCTCCAGGAAGCTTGTTACACAGGAGACGTTAAACACAGAGTTCCTGTTTGACATCTGTTTCCACCGAGCCCAGTCCACCAGCTTTTTACACTTGCGGGCGGTCAGGTCTTTTTCTTGTGTTCTCTCTCTTTCTCTCTGTCTCTCGATTACACTTATTTTCTTTATCTTTATCTTTTTTTTTTGTCTGCCTCTCTCATAGCGGATCAGTTTAACTGCTTTGTGACCTCTTCCTCTCTACCCTGGCTTGATCTCCCAACAGTTCTGATGATGCTCCCAACTCGAGACTCTTTGCCCAGAATAACAAAACATTGGTAGATCTTACACATGCTGCCACCCTACAAGACTGCACAACCTCTGGGCAGTGAATAATTAACCAGGAGTATATTTAAAGTGAAAGAGAGCGCAGCTGACTTGATAATTTGTGACAATTACGCCCAGAAGATAACTGATTGCAATTTGACACTTTGCAAGCCAAGTCTCCAATTCAAGTTTTAAATCGACATGACATATTACTTAATGTGCCGCTCTTAACTTTGGCAAATTTTAAGTTTTGTGTTTATATTATATCACAAATACAACGACAGAAACATTATTCCTCGAAATAACATTCATAGTTATTTGAGATAAATGGAGGTATCTCTCCAAAGCTTAAGTAAAGTATCAAGTGTCAGAGCAGAGTATCCAAATAACCCCAGCCCGCTCAGCTGCTTCCTCAGGTCACATGGACATATATCTTATTTGTTTTTCCGTCATCAATATTGCCGATGCAAAGCTCAGTCCTCCGCATGGTGTTTCCTCACGTGTCAGCGAGGACACACACTGGCTATTTTTAACTCTGGCGATAGTGTGACCCGACAGACACTAGAGCACCAATTATCCACATACTACACCTTACTTTACATGAAACCCTAGAATGTTTGAGTGAGGTAGGAGGACAGGAGCCAGGATCGCGGGCAGTGCTGATGTCAGAGCTTCTGAAAGAGGACACGGCTATGTGACACAGCAGGCCGAAGGCCAGTCTGGCAGGGAGAAGGTAGGAGACGTCCCCAGGATGTCCCCAGGACTCACAGTGACAAGTTTATCAGTACTCACCCCCCCCGTAAATTTAATTACCCGGAACTGGGTGCATGAACAAACAAATAGATCCTTTCCAAGAAATCCCATTGCTCTCAGCTGTTTTGTCTCTTCCAGAGGAAATAGTGATGTGTTGATGTGTTTTGTTCCCAGTTAAAAATACTTTATTTATCAAATCTGTTTATCATTTTAAAGAGGTGAAACTGTCTAGGCATTCAGTGCTGCATCAGGTAACAAACATGATAACACACATTAAAACATGCATTATCACGCAAACACACACCCACAAATACAAATTGTTTCAGTCCTTAAGGTCAATTACTGATGTAGATATCCCTACACTGGAATTACATTTAGAGATTTTTTCAGATTATGTTTCCAGCCTCGTATAGTTTTCCTTTTGTGGAAACAGTAAGGAGTAGGTGCAGCCCACATTTCCATATTTTAACACTTATGATTCAGACTTTCCACTGACTGTAAAAAGCTCTTTGGCAGATGTCGATGTCTTTGTGAGTAAATTGTGCTCTACGGGTTGTGACAGCATCTGAAACGTCGCTTTGTACCTGTGTGGGACACACATTTCACCATCATCTCTCTGGTGCTTCTGACAGCTTACGAGTGGAGCCCAGTGCCACTGTTTAACAATATAATCAATTCTGTTTACTTACACTCACTTGAAAGATTTACTGTAGGACGTCCTTTCATGGTGAGTTTACTGCAGCTAGAGAACACTTGTTGAACGTGTGTCTACGGCATGTATGGGGTCTGTCTGAGCCCAGCTCCTTCCAGGCTGTGCATCACTACAGCTCAGGGTCAGAGTGAGATCCTTATCACAGAGGAATACGTAGAACAGCAATGCTGAAGACTCTTCTAGGGAACATAAAACGTGTGCACACTTTGTCTGTGCTAGTCAGGGAAGCGGAGTGTGAAAGGGGGAAAGAAAGAGAGACAAAGACAGAGTAAGGGCGATGGAGAGAGAGAGAGAGAGAGGGTCTAACAGGGCTGGTGCTGTAGAAGCACAGCCCTCCAGGCTGAGATCAGCCTAATCAATAGAGGGGATAATGTGGAGATGAGTAGTATGACATCAATATTAGGCGCACAGGCCCAGAAGCACCATTGTGCCTGTCCCTCCCTGGCTCGCTCGCCCTCCCCTTCCCTTCCTGTGCTGAGTAAACAGTGGCTCCTCAGGGAGAGGGGGACATTGATGAGAGCCGCTAGCCTCCCACCCTCTGTGTATTGTTAGGCTCTGAATGCACAGTGACCTCATCGACAGGGACACTACCTGTCCTTGCGACTGACGTCCTACCGAGGGAAAGAAAACATTCAGGCTGCAGTTATTCGATTACAGAGTTATTGGAATACGGACAGACAGCGGGAGGTGCTGCAAGCCTCTCGTGCTCAGTGCTTTTTATTGAGTCGTAAAAATACATGTTTTGACTTGGTCTTCTGCTTGGCTGGTTAGGGAGGACAAGATGGGTAGTTTTTCCACAGCAAGTAGAGTTGCACAGTATTTTGATGAGGTTTTTGAGACGATCATGGAATACTTGACAGCAATGCTCTTCCCTACTGCAAGAGCGCCACAGTATAAGGCTACACAAGTATCAATTTCAGAAAATCCAGACAAGATTATAAATCAATATGTTTAGGTGAAAGGAAATATTCTATTGGAAAACCTTAGATCCAAATAAACCACATCGCATGACATGGTAGTCATAACGAATGTAGCAAAATGAACTATCAATGAAATTAGATTATATTAACTGCGTGTAATACATTGCGTTTTGCAGCTATAATATTTCAACGCCAGGCAGAAAAAGAGCTGAGGACACAAAGTCTGTACGAGACCCTAAAAGACCTCAACATCTGCCTGCCAACAGACGTAGTGAGATATATTGCAGGTATGCTCTCTGTGTTTAGTTTGGATTATTTCAAGAATGTCTGCGCTGCCGTGTTATATCTGAACGGTGCCCAGCCTGTCTCTCTCTAAACGACTTCTATAAAAACACAGATACTCGGACACACAAGGCTGACGGCTTCCCTCAACACACTGAACAAAAGCCCTCTTTCACTATGCGCTATTATTTTTATTTTTTCCTCCTTTCTGCGCCCGGTGTTGGGTGAATAGTATGACTAAGTTGACCGCACTTTAAACAGCGGCATACTTGTAGGACTGACTGTGGTTTGATGAATGGCTCAAATTCCCCCAGTGGCTCACATGGCCACTGAAAGGTAGGAAACTAGCCCGCCTTCTTCCTCTCCTCCCTAAAGAGACCTCTGCTTCTTTGTAGTGCACTAAACTCTGTCCTCTGGAAGCTATAGCCTGCCTTAAGTTTGTGCCGCACGAACTCTGGCAACTGTTTCCAGCAACTGTGTCATCATAGAGTTAGCAAAACCACACCAAGTCCTGCTGCTTAGCGTTGATACTGTGGGATAGTGTCGGCTGGAGGATGTGAACCTGGTAGGCCTTTTCCTGGATTCAGGGTCTTACTTCTCCCGCTGTCTCCATCCCGTCGAGCAGAGATAGTGGTGAGGAGCTTCCATGGGTGTTTCTGTCGCTCTCCAGCGAGCAGCTGTCTGGAGAAAATCCTGAATCGTTAATTGCGTAGGACCCTTCTGGACCACGCCCCCCCCCCCCCCCCCCCCCTGTCAGACTGTCAGACCACAGCACCTCTATGAAGCAGGGGATACCCAGTCTAATTGGAAAGGCTTTGATGTGAAGCACGTTCACTAAGCCTCTCAATTCAGCACTTAACCCTCAACAATACATTTTTCTTTCATCTGCAAAGCCAATTAATTTGTAGCGTGGAATATAATTTCAAAGAGAGAAATAACCATTTTGGGGGGTTAGGTGGGGGGTAAGGCTGTATAACCATATTACAATTATTTCTGATATTTGAATCTTTGCATTAAGGAATAAACATGGCAATCGTCAAGGGTCATTCTTATTGAAACCTATTTTTATAACAGAATATGTTCACTGCAATGAGTTCACTGCACATGATATTTCATTCATGATCAATAGCAACAATAACAGTTAACAAGAGCAAAATATAGATGTGGCGGAGTCCTAATTTAACCTGATGAAAGAAAAATAGCCTGCGCAAGTAATTCATGCAGTACTGAGAATGTGCTATTAGACTTGTGGAACATTTTCTGAGTCATTCCTGGCTTCCTCTTCGAAATTATGACTCAGAGGGGAAGAGAGCGAAAAAAAAGTTTCAGACATCAGAGCATTCTTGCCCTGAATGTGTGTGTGTGTGTTTTATGTTTATCCGTGTGTGTGTGTGCGTGTGTCTAAGGGCGGGCGGACAAGCTTATGCGAGTGTACCGCCCGTATTTTTGTGGAAGTGAAATACACTTCAGTGGTGTGTAAAGGTATGTGTGTGTGTTAGATGTGTGTTAGATGTGTGTGTGTTTATGAGAGATGTGAGGGGATGTGTTTCCTGCTGTCACCTCAGCCATTTGTCTCACCTCCTCACCCTCAGCCCCCCTCTGCCCACCCCTCAGCCCCCCTCTGCCCACCCCTCAGCCCCCTCTGCCCACCCCTCAGCCCCCCTCTGCCCACCCCTCAACCCCCTCTGCCTACCCCTCAGCCCCCTTTGCCTACCCCTCAGCCCCCCTCTGCCTACCCCTCAGCCCCTTTCTGCCCACCCCTCAGCCCCCCTCTGCCCACCCGTCAGCCCCCCTCTGCCCACCCCTCAGCCCACCCGTCAGCCCCCCTCTGCCTACCCCTCAGCCCCCCTCTGCCCACCCCTCAGCTCCCCTCTGCCTACCCCTCAGCCCCCCTCTGCCCACCCCTCAGCCCCTTTCACTCCTGTCAAGTGGAGCCCGTCAGGCGGGGGGCCTGGAGGTGGTGGTGGTGGGGGGGGGTTATCTACTGTGATGTCCGGTCTCTCAATGAAAGGTGTAGAGTGAGGATTACCGCTGGCGGTGTTAGCTACTCCACCTACTATAGTGAGCTTCCTACCGTCAGTGTGCTGGCCAGGCCGACCCCGTGCTGTGCTTGACTGGCTGACGTCAGCCCTCCCCTCAGACGACCTTGACACTGCGGAGCGCTGATAAATTCTCCATGACTCACCCCTGGCTGGGGGTCTGACAGGTGGAGTCTGGGCAGGGCGTTTTTGACCACTCCTCCTTTCTGTAGAGGTGAGAGAGGTTCACTAAGGGGGTTGGGACCAGAGTGAGAGAGGGGGCAGGGCGCAGGCTGGATGACTCCTCTGCTCCTCTCCAGCCCTCATGTTCACACAGACGTGGGTAGTGACACCACTTTGGTACGATGACATCACAGCTGCTTTTTTTCCTACGGTGACTCAAGTCTTTGTTACTCAAGTCAGTACACTGTGTGGGTCACAGGTCAGACTTGACAGAGTGTTAGGTCAGGTCTGACCTCACGTCCCTGAGGTCAGACACCGTGCAGTCGTAGTTGCATTTCGATGGATCTCAGGTTGTACGCGCTGTCAAGTTCAACAAGACTGATAGACAGGGCCGAGTCACATGTGCCCACCGCAAGGCATGCGGCATGACATTGAGCACATATAGGCTGCTGATCAATGTCTGTCTGTACATTACAGCTGCGACGAGAGACACGTATTGAACTGGGCTGCAGGGGTCAGTATGGATGGAGCTAAAGGGGGCAGGAGAACAACAGAGAGATACCAGTGTTTTCTGTCCATACTTGTCTCTCTCCCAAAGCCTGGCTCCAACACTGTCTCCAGCCAGAGGGATGAGTCCATCTGATACCGTGAGCCTTCCCCCCCTCCTCCACCCATGCATCCATTGATCCCGCTGCAGCTGTTGCAATCCTCTGGGGTCTTGGCTGCACAGCCTGGTAGCAGACAGGGAGGAGGGCATGGCTGTCTCTGCAGCACCAGAGACTCTGGGATGAATGAGAGCCCTTCACCAAACCCAGGCACATGAATCAACTGGGATCACGTCACGGCTGACAGCAGGACAGGTCATCACCGTGTTGTGGTTACACTTCAGATTACACTCCAGATCTCACGGAGCTCTTCCTGTGTCTTGTTTTCGGTCTCTGGCTGAGGAGAAGGAGCTAGCGCTGTGCTACGTGGTGTAGCAGAAAGAGCTAGCGCTGTGCTACGTGGTGTAGCAGAAAGAGCTAGCGCTGTGCTACGTGGTGTAGCAGAAAGAGCTAGCGCTGTGCTACGTGGTGTAGCACGTGTCGTGTGTCTCCTTCTGGGGTTTCTGTGCTGACTCTGCACGCCACATGTTCCGTCGCTACCCTACCACTGCAATGTGGTGTTGCGTGTTGCGTGTGTGTACCATGTTCGCCTCAGTGTGAGAATGAACCTGCGAGACTAGACTCCTTCCTATTGGATTAGGCTGACTCATTAGCCAGGAGGCAGTGGAAAGGGCATTGCAGTCTGGGTTCTCGGCTCCTGCACACATCCACAGGCGTGGGAGGCGAGAGGCAGGGGGCGAGGAGCCAGCGTGAGGCAGGAGGGGAGGAGCCAGCGTGCAGCAGGGGGGGAGGAGCCAGCGTGAGGCAGGGGGGGAGGAGCCAGCGTGAGGCAGGGGGGGAGGAGCCAGCGTGAGGCAGGGGGGGAGGAGCCAGCGTGAGGCAGGAGGGGAGGAGCCAGCGTGAGGCAGGGGGGGAGGAGCCAGCGTGAGGCAGGGGGGGAGGAGCCAGCGTGAGGCAGGGGGGGAGGAGCCAGCGTGAGGTGTTGTCTTCAGGGCTTGATTCCTGTGTGTCAGGAGACAGTTAGAACAGTTTGTTCCCTTATAGAAGCTGGAGGAGGAAGAGCTGTCTGTGAGTGGGCATCTTAATCCAGACGCAGCATGCTCTGCGCAGCATGTGGTCCGGAGCACAAACTGGCCCAGTCACCGAGGCCCACTCTATGATGAGCGACAGGCTACATAAGCTCTCTATTCAAATTCAGTTTTCAGTTTTTTTTCTTCTCTATCCCTTGCTAATGTCATTCCCATCCACACTCTGATTCATCATCTGAGTGGTCCTCCCACATGTGCTGTAGCCTCCTGGTAGGTAATAATACATCCTGTATCTAAATATAACCTGAACACTGACTGCAGGGAGATACTGTTCAAAACCTTAACACTGACTACTGGAAAACCCAAGGCTCATAAGATCTCGCCCTGCCGTTTGGTTTTGAAAGCAGGGTGTTCGAGGGGCCAGAGATAAAAACACAACAGACAAAAAGCCACAGCGCGCTTTGACAGAAAACTTTTTTCACTCTGTTTTTTTTTCGGTTTGCAAAGTCTGGGTCATTATAAATCCATTGAAGGATTAGGCCACTGAAAATAGCAGCTTACGAGGGGGCGACTTAGTGCGCAGCCAGCACCATAAACAAACAGCCAAGAGCTACTGCCCTGTCTGCCTGCAGTTCAGGGAATAATTTGTGGTTTGCCAGAGGTCGACCTCAGTCAGGAAACATCGGGGGGATAAAGCAGGGCCATTTAGCAGTGTGGAGCTCCTGAAGTCCCACCAGGCCTCCTCACTGGGCTGCCTCCAGCCCCACCAGGCCTCCTCACTGGGCTGCCTCCAGCCCCACCAGGCCTCCTCACTGGGCTGCCTCCCAGTTTGTGGGAGCCAACAGCCCACAGACGGGGCTAAAATGCTTAGGATGCAGGAACATGACCCAGCCTGAGACACACACCAGCACGGCCCTTCGAAGAACTGTGCACCGCTGGAAAAGCAAACGTCCCCCTCCCTCCGTCCACAGACCTCCAACGTGTCATTTCAGCCCGCTCTTCCCCCTCTCTTCCCCCAGACTACAAATAGCAACAGCCAGCCTGCATGTTCCTCCTCTCCCCCTGGGGCTGTCTGCAGCGATGGGGGCTGGTTCATGAGCCGATGTTGTGTTTGCTTTGCACTTGACTTCAAACCCAGCGTGAGGAGACGGGGGGGAAGGTGACCTTTTGGGATGCGTGCAGGGGCAGGGGTTCGCCTGTGTGGAAGGGGGAGTGTGAGAGGTGACTAGTCCAGGCTATTTTTGTATCGTATCAATTGAAGAAACGTACAGAGTGGGTTGCTGAAGTCTACCTCGTGTGTCACCTCGCTGCCCTGGACTTTCTTTGTCTGACAGGAAAAGTGTTTTTTCTCTGTGATACAGGTTGGCCTAGTTTGGTTTTGGACTTTTCGAACATCTTCACTCCCACTATCACCTTGCTATGTGGCATGTGAAAGAGATTATTTGAATGTGCGTTAATTCCCCGCTACTGCAAAGCGAATTAAACGGTGAATAAAATATAAAAAATCCCTCACCCCTTTCTGCGTAAGCTTGAAACAGGAAACGTGTGGCTGGTAGAAAATAACCCGATAAAGAAAGAGAAATTAAATTGCCTTTCTTGTTGCAAAATGTATATAAAAATACCACCTGCGTCATCTTAGACATGGTCAAAGTTTATTATTGAATTATTGAATACAGTTCCGTGTCAGTGTTTATGTGAAGAGAGTCACATATAGAGATTTTGTCATTAGACAAAAACCCATGACATTGCTTTTCTACAATTGAAAGAAAATCATTGGTTTGCAAACACACAGGATCAATGTAGGAGTTAGTTTTCTCCTGCACTCAAGCTCACAATGTGTGAATGAGTCCTTTCAAATAATTATTGAATTGTGGTCTTTTTATAAGCAACAGCGACTAAAGATTTTTCTTTGAAGTGTTTTATAGACGGATTTCATGCAGTTACGCCACCTGTTCTACACCATCTGTATATTCTGGTTGTGTGGGTATATGTTGTGTATCTGTGTATATCTGTCTTCCTTCTCAGAAGACCTTGAATGCTCTTCGTGCCCTCTCTCCTTGGACTTGTTAAGATTCAGTGTTTTAATCAAGAAAGATCAATAACTCGAGATCTATATTGATCTCCTGTACCCAGGAGAGTAACCAAATCATTTGACCACTGTCCCTATTCCGAGGCCAAGGCAAACAGATGTCTGAGACAGGTTTCTGCAGGTGAGCTGAAACACAGATCAAGATGAAGTTCAGCTTTGTGCTTCATGTATCCCTGACCAAGTGTAGACTGTCACACGCAGAAAAAATAATTAAAAAAAAATACTTGTATAATACCTTTTTTTTTTTACCCTGTCTTTGTTAAAGATGACACGGTAACAATACTGTCAAATATCATGACGTCTTCTGAAAGTATTTTCACCACTGACACGATATTGCTGCGCTCACATGAAGAGGCAGTGGTAAGGCTGTTGTTTCCAGTGTGGCTCACGTCTCTGGGGTGACGGCTTCCATCAGAGGGCCTGCTCTCTCTCCTCTCAGTCTGACTCATCGTGACTGATCAGCTAACCCATTAACCACAGCAAATGTCACATTTGCGCATATCCAAACCATAACCTTTCAATCCGTGCCCTCGTCAATGTATTTCTTACTCGTGTGGGTAGTGTTTACGTACGTCTGTGTCTGGTGCTCACCTTGAGGTGTGATTGGTTGATATCAATCTTTTTTGGGGGTTTGCAATATGGAGAACAACATCTGATTTAATTTTATTTTGATGGTGCAATGACGTGTCTTTTACAGCATACTAAATAAGAAATCTTGATTTAAAACCACACTCTCCAAATGACCTGTTCAGTGTAGCTCCATTCGGCGGCCTGGCCCAGCCCTCTCTACACGAACACACACGTTGATGTGTACATGTGTAAGCTCCCGTCAGCTCCCAGATGAGCTCCTTTCCGCTGGGTCAGAGGGCCTGCCAGGGCACCTCTGACCTGCCCTGGGCAGCAGACACAGCTGGGGACATGAGAGCCAGCTCACACAGGGACACTTCATGCCATGGAATGTGTGAATGTGTTGCAACCCACCTCCCCACCAACACACACCCCCACACACACACACACACACACACACAGCCTGTATAAACTGACAGCAGCGGGTGCTGTGTCCAGAGCCACACACTCTCTGAGTGACATATATATTTATGTGACCTTATTACCTTGTGACATATAGTAATAGAGGTGGTGGAAAGCAGGGGAATGTTTGTCTGGTCTGACACCAGTCCTGCCTCTCTCCTGTGGCCCTCTTGATTCACAACATCCTGTTGACTTTATGGAGGGTTCCTCTATGTGATGGGACTCACATGCTACATGACTTTAGTTGTGAAGAGGAAACGCTGATATTAAAATCCAGAGATGAGATGTCTGGCCACACTGTCAGTCACCATGTAGAAACTGTGTGGTTTCAAAAACAAGAACTACAGTTCAGACTGCGTTCACAAACAGCCTGATGTTTTTTATGAATGGTAAATCAACTTTGGGGGAAACAGTTTGACTGTCTTGCGCTACCGAAAAAGTATAAAATACGAAACCCCAAATAACCATGGAAACAGGGCTTAAATGTTAGGTTGGTGTGATAATATGAATCACTGTGGTACCATTTGCTCAGAAATATTTCTGTGTTTGCATTTCATATCTCCATGATGATAATGTATTCATTTAGCAGACGTTTTCATCCAGCACGCTGTGCAGAACAGGGCTGGATTTGACCCTGGTCTTTTCTTCTGCTGCTCTGGTTGTTATGGTCGACGCTCTGCCCTTTGATCACTGTTGGAAAGACGTCTGTGGTTTGTACGTCAATGCATGTATAACTCTAAGGCTACTGCTATTTAGTCTTATAGTCTATATGTGAGGGAGACGTAGGAATAGCTTTTTCACTTCCATATCAACGGATGCGTACCGTGTGCACAACCCACACCCACACAGGCACACACCCCAACACAGGCACACACCCCAACACAGGCACACACCCCAACACAGGCACACACCCCAACACAGGCACACACCCCAACACAGGCACACACCCCAACACAGGCACACACCCCAACACAGGCACACACCCACACAGGCACACACCCCAACACAGGCACACACCCCAACACAGGCACACACCCCAACACAGGCACACACCCCAACACAGGCACACACCCCAACACAGGCACACACCCCAACACAGGCACACACCCCAACACAGGCACACACCCCAACACACACTTAGCGTTTGTGGGTTTGACGTGGGTGTTTTTTTCTTTGTCACCTCTTTCCTACGGGTACACTTTCCGTTTGTTTGTATTTTTCCATGAACAACCAAAGTTTTGTTGGCGGACAAAGTGTCAGTCACATTTAAAGATATATTTTTTTTTATCAGAAACCGAGCCGAGCTCCCTGCTGTTAGGCTCTCCCCCTCCCCAGTTTCATGCCTCGGCGAGAGGTTTGGGTCTTCTTCCTGCATCAGACCTCAGTGTGGTTTACATCACAAAGGGTGTTTGTGGTTGAATGTCAGTTGAAGGGTTTCAGTTTTCATTAAACTGATAACAGAGAAGGAGGAGGAGAGCGGTTTTGACTTAATGTTGGTAATTTGGTCAACAGCAGAAGACCAAATATTCTTCTTTGTCTGCTGCATGTGAGTATGTGTTTTGATTTAACGATCAGACTGCTGGACATGGGCCTCTGATCTTAGGATGAACCAGTGCTTCTGTCACATGTCTGTTACCTTTCAAAACAGTCACATGACTTACTAGGCTTTCTGATCCACAATGTGGGGAACCATGATTCATGCAAGCTGCATTCAGCGAGGCAGAGCCTGAAATACTGGGACATGCCGTCATACACGCACGCACGCACGCACACACACAGACACCCACCCACACACTTGCATGCACAGATGCACTCAGCAACACATCGTGAGACATGATACAGTTGACAAGGCTGGGGGTTTGGAGTAGCTTGGAGATGACTGGATCTGTTCAGATGTCCCTCTGAGGTAACTACACGTGCTGTGTGCTGGATCACGTTAGCGCCGGGACATTTAACTTGACTTTAGGTCAGGAAGTCGTGTGGTTAAAATGTTGCTGTGTCGTTGTTTTGTGATGCCGGGCCCGTCATCTCGCGCCCGCGAGCCAGTCTTGTGAAGCCGTCCCCGCGGAGTCACATCACCTCAAAACCTCTGAAAGGTTGAAATGCCTGCTTGTAAACGTCGGATTTACACCGCTTGACACTCCTTTTTCACTTGATAGTCTACCGTCTGTCGGCAGTGCTGTGTCAACATAGTACATCCAGTTGTCTTTGATCTTGTACTGTTGTTTGTAATTATTTATGTCTGGAGGGGTGAAATCCCTGGCGGGGGGGTCTTAAATATTGATTGACGTGGTCAAGGCTGTGGACCACTGTGCTCATCAGTGAGAGGAGGGCTTCTAATTGGAAGGCTGGCAGTTCACAGAGAAGGTTTGGGTTCGTCCAGATGCCTGCCTCTCGCTCCCTCTGTGAGCTGAGAGACAGGGAGACAGACTCATTCATCACTGTCAGCCAGGCTGGAGCTCTGTGGTCTGGACTGCAGAGCCTCAGGAGGCCCCTGGGGGCTCATCACAGTAAAAGAGGCTCAACACTAGAACACCTGGCCTGGCCCAAGTGAACGACACACTTGTTGATGTCGGTTTGGAGATCCACCTGGGTCTGGCTCAGAGTGTAGTTTGGTTTGGATATCTCCCTCTTCTGGTTTACCCAAGCTGTCAGTTCTGAGCAGTACACTTCATCAGCGCCACAAGGAATCCCATGCATAAATATTTCAGGTTCAGGGAGAGAAAATTGATAATTTGCTGGTTTTGCTCCGGCCCAGGATCGAAGTGTGGGGAGAGGAAGTATTGATTTCTGTCCGGCTGAGGGGCTGTGGATCCATTTGCAGATTGAGTTAGGTTTAATGAACCCACGCCGTGCCTGGCTGGACTCAGTCAGCAGCACAGGGCTTACCTTCAGGCCTCCCTCCTGACGGTCGGCCTGTTTCACCGCTCATCAGATCAGCCTCGTCTGCCCAGGCGCTGTTTGCACGCTCCATAAACTGTGTGCGTGGGATGTGATTCTACTGTGCATGCACTGCTCATTTGACATGAACCGTCATTAGCGAGGACTATATCGATGGTTGGTTCCGATCTGAATGGTTCCAAACCCGGAGACACCGAATATAAAATGCTCTTAGGGTGTTGATCTGGATGATGCTGTTGAACCTGGGTGTTTAGAGGATGGCCTTTTCCTCAGAGGCTCTGTAGGCTCTGTAGGCCTAGAGGGCTACACATGGTTGGTGTGTCTTAACATCTCTGCCTTTCCTTCGCAATCGCTGGATCAATATCAGCACCTTATTGACCTCTGAGAGCCAGAGGGCCACGTAGTCTGGCCTTATCTACGAGGCTGAAGGTGACGAGACACTGATGCCTTAGGCCTTTCTGTGGTCAGAGTCCCCACTGACCAATCTGCCTTCTGTACTCCTAGGCTACACTTCCATTGTGTCTCTCTTTCTCTCTCTCTCCCCCTCTCTTTATATATATTTGTATCTCTCTTCCTCCCTCTCAAAAACAGATCGTCAGAAACAAATTGTCTGTTCTTAATAACCATGAAGACATCTAAGGCTGCACTTGAGACTCCATTATCATTGCCATTCTCTGTTGGTGCTTTGATATAGTGATCCCTGCTTAATCAATTCCTTTTCCAAAGGCTCCTAGTGGTGATATTCTATAATGAGCCATTAACAGTTTTCTGATGAGGACTGCAGTTTGGATCAGAAGGACCTGCCACCACGGGGGTGATCATCACAGATCGTGCTGAATATTAATGAGGCTGTTTTGTTAAGTCCAGCATATGACTGTTGTTGACTGAGGACCATTTTGCTAGATTTTTCTACCACCTCAAGGGTTTTCTGCATAATAGTCCAACATTTTGCACCAAGGAAAGATTCTGTCATTAATCTGCACAATTAACTTACCTAAAGCCCCAGACCAAATCCGTTTAACAGTCTGAGGGAATAATTACCTCAATGGCAGCTAGAGAATATAGTACAGGAACCCAACGTGTGATTGTAATTTCAATGCAAAATGTAATAGATTTAATATAGCAGTTTAATACATTAAAATTACACAAGTCCCTACAGGAGGTAAGCAGAATGCTATAACTCCCTGTGGGAGAGTAATAATACGTTGTACTGCTAAGAGGAATTGTGAATCTGAGAATAATGAAATGAGGTAATTACTAGTTTAAGAATTATAGGACCTTGTCTAACTAAATGGATTCATTCATGAGGACACAAGTCCAAAACAACCTTTTACGTTGCAGGATGGTAGAGAGCCAGGCAAGATTTAGTTAAACCAAGAGGTTAATAGATGATCGATGTTTCTATCATTAAAATATACATTAGTTGATTCTGAAGTTGCACCCGCCAATAGATTTCTCCTTTGATCAAAATAGTGGTGTCATCATTTATACTTTTTCTTGCATTCTCAGAATGTGTTACTCAGGCTGAATTTGATAATAGTGATTAAACTCATGCTCATCCTAGTTGTAATAGCAGACATCTGGAGACGGCTCTGTTCTTCCTGACGGAGCGATCCTGCTTCTCTTCATCTGCTCAGTCCTGTTTACAACCAGCTGCCACGAGGGGACATTCCAGTTTTTATTTTTTCTTCATAAACAAAATCTTTCCATGCTAGAAACGATCCCATTTGTGACCCCCCTTGTTTGTCGACAAGTAGCCTCATTATCTGTAGTGTCCGTTTCTGCTGATAGACCTGTGTGCTGCTTACATCAGCATCTGCACAAGGACAATCTAATGATGAGAAGCATCAACCTCGGTCTGCACAGTCACAATAATGAATGATGTGGAAATAATGTGAATTCTCCATTAAAGGGGTTTAATGAAAAGCCTTTGGAGTGTACTCTGTCTCTGAATGTAGATTCATACCAGTGAGTCATTGGAACAAGAGCATTTGTCACAGAGACCCATGATTAATACCCACTGGAGCTTTGATGTAATGAGCCAGTGAATCTGATTCTGTTTCAGTGCGGCTGAAGGAAATGTTTCAGACCACGCTTGACTGGCATTTGCAGACGGTCTTAGGAGCCCAGCGAAGCCCCTCCTTCACAGGAAACGCAACACTTCAAAGGACAACTGTCACGAGCAACTTAGCTTACCAAAAAACACAAGTAGGCCTGCAAGGTGACGGAGAGAATGGGTGGAGCGAAGGTTGAGTGAACATGTCGACTCAGACCTGTTCCTTTGTGTGGTTTCCAGGGATGAAGCTCATGCCGTACAGAGCATACTGCGGAAACGCTAGGGATCGTACAGTACATCTAAGGGATTGCGTTGTCATGGCATCCGGGGGCTTGAGGGAGGGGGGTGATGCTGGGGTTTCTGACGGGAGTCACGTGATCTCTCTCCTGACGGGAGTGTAGCTCTGTAGGCTTTGTTCTATTCAGATACTCCCCCACCCTCACCCCATCCCTCACCCTCACCCCATCCCCCACCCTCAGCCCATCCCCCATCACGTCCCCCAGCCCCAGCCCATCCCCCATCACCCTCCTGATCCTCCTCCAGCCTGCAAGTCCCTCCACATCACTCCTAAGAGACAGGGAGGAGGCGGGGGAGGGTACACATCACAGAGCCCATCATGATGCTGTCACTTTCCTTCTCCCTCAGAGACTCTGAGCTATGGAAAATCATACCATCGGAGAAGTCTCAAATCAAAATTTGTATCTAGTATGGTCCAGTCTGGATTTTCAGTAGTAGTAAACACAACAAAAAATAATATATATTTTTTACTCTGTTGTTTTGGGATTTAGGCCTTTATGTACATGTGTTGAGCGTACCTCGTCCGTAGCGGAAGTTGAAGTGACAGTTCACAGCTGGGCACGGAGGAGACTTTTTCCGCAGGCGCTTCTTGTTTGAAGCCTCGTGACAGTGATGGATGAAATATTAATAGTAATGAAACAGTAGTTACCATTCTCTCCGACTCCATTCAAACGGGAAGGCCATCGTGGCAAGCTTCAATCACGGAGATATAAAGAAGGGAATGTGTGAATATAGTATGTGGCTGTGTGTACCGCTAGCAGATATTATATATATATTATAGATATATATTTGTGCCCGCACAGAGCTGAGTGACACACATGTGCATATGTTGCCGGTGTCGGTCGGTTAAACTTACTCCTCAGGTATGTATACAGCCAGGCCACTTACGCCAGCGAATCGCTAGTTTTTCGTTGGCGTAGCTGGTAGTGGTCGCGCTGGTTACCACGTCTGTTACACACACATCAGGGCAGAGCTGGGTTAACATTGGACTAAGCAGACCTGCAGCAGACATCTACACTCCCTACTCAGTCATGATAGGTACCGCAGGGAGAGAGGCGCTAACTCATCTCCAGCCATATTAGTCTTGTTAATCAGCCTCCCTCAGATCAGCTTCGTCGCTCCAGGGGAACGAGCTGCTAAAGCCCTCCAGTCAGCCTGGTTGACAAGTGTCGAAAATTCATCAGCACACTGCGCTTTTGATCAGAGCAGGGAGTGTAGTCACAAAGCCAGTTAGCTGCATCGCTTGTAGAAAAAATCAAGAAAAAAACAGCTTTAGAAATATACCCTTGAAAGACGGAACAAAAAAAATGACGACTGCCAAGTTTTGCATCCCTCAGCAATTCTAATCAGAATGCAACCGTAACCATCTATTTTGTGGTGCGTGTGTCTGTGAGTGTGTCTGTGGGTGTGTGTTTGCGTTTACTAGATCATCCTTTTATTTTTCCTCCACTGTGAAAAGGCATCCTAAAATCCTAGCAGGACAAAATGCACATTCCAGAGCAGAAATAGCATGTTTGGATGGTTGTGAACCTTACAACCACATCTGGAAACATTATTCTTGGAAGACAGCTCATTATCCAACAAAGACAACAAAAACATGTTTGGTTGGAAATCATAAGACCTAAACAATAATTGGTCAGTCCAGACTGAGTGGTTCCAAAACTGCCCCCACAGTGGTCCTGTCATGCAGAAGCAGGGCTAGGAGTCCGGATCCAGTGATAGCCACTACAGGCTACATTAGATTTGTTTATTGAGGAAGACGTCTATGACAACTTGAACTTGACAGGTTCAACATGAGCTAAAATGACGACCTGAAGCTTAATCGGTAACTAAAGTCCACTGTTGTCTTAAATAAGACTCCCCCACTATCTTACCCTGTCCCCTTCCACTTGGATTACAGCGCTTTTCTATTTCTGTGGAGATGTTTCCATTTGCTGGAGTGAAGTCTCAATTTTGACACGGGAGAGGGGGGGGGGGGCGTTGTGGGGAGGGGGGCGGGGCTTCCTTCTGAAGTAGTGAGCTGGAGGATACAGGAAACAAGATCTACTACCTCACTGGAGCTAAACCTCCCAAAAGAAGCACAGTGTCAAAAGGTCATTCAAAGCATTTCATGGTCACAAGGTGTCAATGTGACTGATCAGTGACTTTACAAAGTGTTCTGTGTTCAGAGACAGTCGAGCAGGGCAGTCTGGTAAACCAAACCTGGACAAAGTAGGGTAGCAAAGTGTCTGAAGTCTCTGAGGAAAGTTAGCTGCGTTCCTGTCACAGCTGGGGGAACAGAAGAGAAGGTTTGGCAGGGTGACTCTTGGAAACACTCAGCCAGTTCCCAGTACAGGACTTCTGAGGACCTGTGTGTTTTAAAAGAGAACACTGTAGTCATGCAGCTCAGCCTTCACCAGGGGAGGGAGCGGGGCACGGCTGGAGCTGGTGGATGTGTTCGTTTCACAGCTCCCAAACCAAGCTGCTGTTCACGTTGTTTTGCTTTGATATTTATAAAGCTCTGCTCAAAGTGTTTTACTAGCGTCTCTCGTTCGGCACAGACCGAGAAAGTGTGCAAGCCGAGATAAAGACGTTCCTCTTTAGAAAACCTGTCTTTTCAATTATCTTCACTCACGCAGTTTAAAAACATTCGGAATATTTTGAAATTGCGAATTTGACGCTTGAGCAACTGACTGTGCATGTGGGGGAGGAAGCGCTTCAGTTCAAGGACCAAAGCCAAGTTTCAGGCTTCTAGGAGCTTAAACTAAGAAACCTGTGCAGCACCACAGAGAGGGCGAGGGGGACATTAGTTCGTTCTTCAGTCTTCCTTCACATGGGCTCTCACTACATACAAACATCTGTGGGCTTTCTGGGACACCCTTCAGGGTTTCTGTGAAAAGAAGTTGGTTACGCGTCACGTTTCTTTTTATTGTTTGAATTGGTTTGAACAGTTTGAGTGTTTGTGTGTGTTGTATAGGAGACTCTGGAGAGAGCCTGCAAGTTTGAACGGGGTTTAACAGACGAGCGTTGGTCCACGTGTGCGTGCGCATGTAGGGGAAGGGAGACCGTGGATCTAGGAGGAGGTGGTCATGGTTTATGTGTTGAATCATGGGGCTGTGCTGGGGCTGGTGGTGAGCTGATGTCAGCCCAGAGGTATGTACTGGCTGGCTGGCTGGGCTGCACTGTAAACTGACCCCCCTCTGTTGTGCTTCTATTTCCAGGGCGTGAGCGGAATGTCCGTGGATGAGAATCCTGGAGCCTCCATGTATGTGTATGAGTCGACGGTTCATTGTACCAATATCCTCCTGTGCCTGAATGACCAGCGGAAACAGGATATCCTGTGCGATGTGACCGTCCTGGCGGAGGGCAAAGAATTCCGCGGGCACAGGGCTGTCCTAGCCGCCTGCAGTGAGTACTTCTTGCAGGTGCTGGTGGGACAGGCGGAGAATGGGCTGGTCGTTACCCTACCAGAGGAGGTATGTACCTGTCATGGATACACCCTGTCTCAACACATTCCACACCTCTGGTGTGACTCTTTACACGGCTTCAACAGCTATCCTGTAATATCGTTCACTGTAATGTCTGTGATCTCTGTGAGCAGTGTCTGGAGCGTCTGTTCTGCCTTCTCATAGAGGAAGGATGACATCGCTAACAGTGTTTTAATTTCGCTAGTGATAGCTGTGGGGTGGCTATGTTAGAGAGGTGCTAGGAACAGAGTTGGTGAGAGAATGGAGGCCCTGGATTGCCAATTATCACCCTTTTGCTGGCGTCTGCTCTGCCTCAGTCCTCTCTCCCTCTCCCACCTTCCCCTCCCCTTCCCCCACCCTCCTCTGTCACTCCTACCTCACCCCTTCAAAGCTAGCCACCACCGCACACACATACGTCAGTTCTCCACTGACGTATTCATGTCACACACTCACTCTCAAATTGCGCGCCCACACATGACTGTGTGTGTGTGTGTGCAAAAGCATGCCTGCACGCACACATACTTACACATGCATACATGTGCCAACAAAACTGGGGCAAACACCACATGTGTGAAGGAGAGCTGTTCTTCCTAGAAGGGGCAAGTGTGCATTAATAAGGAAACGCCTGTCAAAAGACTTTGTCACCACGCCGACGGGAGAAGAGTCATCACCCTCCCCCCCCCATCACCATGGAGATCAGTCCCTTTCTGTCTTATATCAAATTAGCATTATGTGCTTTTTCTCTCTCACTAACTCAAGAGAACTACTGCAAGGAAAGGCTCCCCAACCCTCAAAGCAGAATCCCTTTCATTCACTGTTTCTGCCCATGAATAAACCATGAGCTGCGGGCTGTTTCAGGTGCATGATGTGAAAGTGTGGAAAGTGACATCTTTCAACAGGAGCCTCTTTCTGTAATGTGTCAGGGAAAGAGTGACTCTTGTTGGGATTCCAACCAAATCTCGTGCACCTTCATCCTACTGCTTAAAATATGACAAGACAACAGGAAAGCACATCCAAGCAAATATACAGTGTATCATAACAAGATGAAAGGAAAGTCTTTGGAGCTATCGTGATCAAAATTTGCACCTAATCTAGTTCCCTCGCTAAACTATTATACTGTGCGTTCATCATGCAGAAATGATGAAACGACTACATTAAAAGTTCTCAATAAGTATGTGAATATACGAAATGAGTACATTTTGAGTACACAGTTCCAATTGTGTAAAAAATATATAAATGTAATGAAAATGTAACAAGCTCTCATTTAAAACATTTAAATTAGACTTAAACGATTTTTCCGCTTGGGCCAACGTTTTGTTATTACCAGTGAGGCTCTGCCTTCTGTGTCCCCTTGTGAGGAGATAACCTCTCTGTCACCCTGTCTAGACATGGCACTGTCTTCAAATTGAGGAATGTCCGTCTTTTAATGTCATCACTCAGGTTTAAAGGTCTTCTGTCGTCCTGGTCTGAGTCACTTGCAGTGACAAGAGCCCGTTTCTCTGGACCCGGGCCCTGGGGAGGCTCCCCTGTGGAGGGGCCAGGGCGCTCAGAGAGCCTTCCACCCCAGGCAGGCGGCAACATCTGGGACCTTCAAGGCTGGGTCAGCTGGGCAGAGCTCTCTGTGACACGGGCTCCTGGTCAGGAGCCAGGAAGCTCTACCGAAGGATGCCACCTATGTGTAACAAAAGGAATGATTGCAACAGGCAAGGAGGAGAGAGGGGGGGGAGAGAGGTAGTGAGAGAAAAAGAGAGAGAGAGAGAGCGAGAGAGGGGAGGAAAGAGAGAGGGAGAGAGTAAAGCACAGATGAAATTTAAAACAAAGACTCTTGAAACCACCCCTTCCTCCCCCTTCCTCCCCCTTCCTCCCTCTTCCTCCCCCTTCCTCCCTCTTCCTCCCTCTTTCCTCCCAGATGACCTCACTACCCCGGAGGTTCCAGGGGCCGTGTCAGGTTAGTGACATCATCATCATGTCACTGCGGTTTCAGAGAGAGAGCTTGTTAATCAAGCCTTTGTTTAGAGAATCTGATCATGAGAACCAAACAGTCCTGTCTGGTCTCCCTACAGCCACCCTGCCCTTAGCCAGCAAGGAAGAGGAAGATCAGGGACTTGGGGTTAGTTTTGAAAGGTGAAGGCTACACTCACATAAGAGCACTTCTCAACATCACTTAAATCGCCAGCAGGGACAAAGGGTGATTCATAGGGGACACCAATGTGACACCGATGTGATTGTTGCGGCGGTTTGTCAAACAGAGAGCCCTCCGCTGGAGAGGAGCCAGCAGTGAGGTCGGCTCCCATCGCAGATCTCTGTTGTGATGAAACTGGGTGGAAGAGTCTGATTTGGTCTGACTGGGACTGGGACTGAACTGTCACATCACTTCCTCACTCCCCAAGCATACCCTATACAAGCCTCCGCCGTGAAAAAGGAGAATAAAATAAATCATTGGATGATCTCATTCCTATACTGGATGTAGCGTGACTGTTTTCCTTTGTATTGTACAAGGAAATGAATTCACTGAGGGATTAGGATTGGGATCATTTAAATGATTGCGTGGACTGAAAACAATCAAATATTCATTCATACCGTTGCTGGTTTGCTCTACACTTGTTTGCGCATTCCTGTTTGACCTCAGCTTGGGAAATCTCAGTCTGGCCTGGAAAGGCCCAGACTGCAGTGTGATTGAATCCAGACCAGAGCAGGGGGAGGCGGAGGAAGCTGTGCTCTGCTCTGGTAGACTCCTCACAAACAGGAGAGGCCAGCCTGTGATTCAGCAGACTGAGGGTGTTTGCACACACACACACACACACTAACCCTAACACCTCAGACAACCTCCTGTTTGTTAGCTTTTCTCTCAGTCGTGACCGCGGCTGCTGTCTTAAGGAGTAGCGTTGCATGTGAGCTTTCGAAAGTGGGCTCTACAGCAAAAATTTAACATTTCCGACAGACAAAAAATATACAACAAACGCTTTAGTGTGACTTCAGAAGGCTAGCAAGTAACATTAGCATGGTAGTAGCGTTGCTTCGAGTATTATTCTAGGTCATTTAGCCCGGCAGCTAACTAAGTTAGCTTTCTACCGTATCGGAAAAAATTACTTACGCTGTGGGGACTATTGGAAATATTTTAAACTCACTGTTTAATGGGTTTTAATGAGTTAATCTCCTCAGAAAAGTTAAGACAAAAGGACCTACATGGCATTCCCATTTGTTTGAATGTAACACCCATGTCTGAAAGTCTTGTTGCAGCGGTTCTTACTGTTAAGAGGGAGAGTTTAGCAAGGGGCTGCGGGAGGGGAGAGAAAATATAATGTGCTTGGTCAAATCTAGGCGTAGATGAGGCGTCCCACCCCCCCAGCCTTAAGCGATAGATGGCGGGGTCGGGATCTGATAAACAGCTAGGGCCATCAGGAGCCTATCACATGTTCCCAGCTTATTAGACAGATGGCAGGAGCATGCAGACTCACCCCTCTGAAGGTGGGGCCTGGAGGGGGAGGAAGGGGGAGGAAGGGGGAGGTGAGAAGACAATACCCCCTGCTGTGAAGGATGGTGTTCACACACACGCACAAACACACACACACACACCCCTGGTCCAGGCAGGGGGTACTCTGATCTACAAGGGCATGTCTCAGATACTAAGCTGACAGGTGAGATCCAGGCTCTCTGTCTGGATAGGCAACTGAAGCACCTTGGGTCTCACATCCTGTGGAGAGTCTGTCGAGTGATCTGGGTGTGTTTACAGGTCTCTTTGTTTAACCCTCTTGGCACAGACAAGTAGCCATTAGCTGGCGTGGGGGCTCCTTCAGCGCCCAGGGTGTCCGAAAGGTGAGGAGATTTTGCAGGGAATGCGTCTGTTTCTACAGAAAAAGAGAGCCCTCAGTGGAACGAGAAGGAGCTTTTATTGTGAAGGCCTGGAGTGTCCTTATCGTAAAGGGCCAGGGTCACGTCCTCCACCGTGTCTGGCCGCCAGCCGTAAGCTTCACTACCAGAGGATTAGGAAGTACAGTATCTGATTTAATCCCGTCAGAGGGACGTTTACTTACAGACGGCTCAGCACTCGAACTGTCTGACTGTCTAATGCTGCAACTGTGCAAAAACATTTTGTTCCCGCTTGCAACGTGGCTGATAGTGAGATGATGCACTCATGTTAGCTACAGAAGTGACTTGTTGTGTTATTAACGGGGGTGAAATGAATAAATAAACAAATAAAACGTTAGGTTGACCAGAGAGCTTGATCTTCGTCATGAGTTTGTGGTCTCTGCCTCTGCCCGTTGATGTCCGGCCAGGTCAAACAGGCTTGGAGGCTGTGCCTGTAGTAGAAGTGTTTCCTCACTTGAGCTGTGACTCAGACTCTTCATTGTCCCTCCATAAATCCAGAGGTTAATGTGAGGTTACTCAGCCAATGTTAAAGCAGCGATGGCTGTAGTGTCCTCCAGTGGAGATGGAGTCTTTTCATTCTTGGCACCGGCGGGGAAGCACTCCATTGTGATGCATGCGGCGTTCTCATTAGAATGCATGACATGCATAAATTCACCAGCGTACATTTGCATAAATTTGCCATCTCAACTCAAGAGAGGCAAAAGGCCGGTGTAAGACCATGGATCTCCCAGAGGGACAGGGAACAGAGTTGTTTATGAAAGGACATTTGGCAGATTTCCCTAAAATGCCGTGAGAATGATCCAGGTGGATATGTTGGTGACGGCGTGGTCGATCCAAGCACACTGTAGGGAGAGACCAGGTCCAGAAGTCCACATCGTTAGCACAAAACACCCCAGATCTGTTACTTAGATGAATTTGTCTTTTTGTCACAATTCATACAGTAAACGGGATGGTACGCCTCGTATGTCAAAGTCTGTACGGAATGTTACGGAAACAGTCTTTATCCTCCTCTTACCCCCACCCTATCATTCTGGATCCCTTTTGT